>NC_051160.1:135028153-135328153 GCF_013339745.2 Dermacentor silvarum | reverse complement strand
TCACCGACAACGGCCACATATGATGCGAGTGCGTGCGGCGAATGCACGTGCCCTTACGTCTTCGTCTGTTGTTCTCAACAATACGTCGTTGTCCTCTTGGAGGGCCCATGAGCCTGCGCGCGTTATTTAAAGATGGTTTATGTCTTGCGTCAATATGTTGATAACAATACGCGGCGCTGGCGCGTTTCATTGTGCAGCCTTCTGCGCTTGAAACGCGGAAGCACTGTGCCGCGCAGGTTGCGCTCCTGTTGTCATACACGGCTTTTTGTCGACATTTTTTTAAAGACGATAGTCTTTCTTGTACTACCTAAGCGCGAAAAACTTTTTCCGTCTGTCTGTCACTCGATTCAACCGCCCGGCCAAAACCAACCACGCTACTAGCACTGGTGGCACGGGGTCATACACGTCAACATTAAACAGTGCAAAGGAAACCTCAGGCCTATTTGAGGCTAAATATATGTACAAAATCGTGGTCCCCAGTGTTCATTTAAAAAAGAATGCACATAGGACTGGTTTTTACGTTAGTAAATGAAAAATCAACGCGTTAGAAATGGTGTGGAAGAAACGCTACGCGTTTCTTCCGACTGAAGCCACGGATCTGTAGCCGGCTTTAGGCCAACAGTAATCAAAGGTCTTAACAGATGGCGCGAGACCAGGGCTAACACGAGAAATTTGAACTGAATTCTGCAAAACCCCCTTCGCACCCCCCATAGGAGGAGTGAGAGGGAAGGGGAAAAGCGTGAGGGGTGGGAGAGGGGAGAAGAGAGGATGTTACCTATGAGGGGCTGCAGAAAAGTATCGTCTTTCGACGTCATTTGCAGCGAAGCTGGCAGATATGCGGCCAATTTTTACCTGCTCTTTTGCGCGTTTCATTCTTTCTCGGTTTACTGACTGCCATCGAGCAAACTCGGGCAAAACTCTTTCGAACGAGAAACTCAGCGCATCCTAGTTCATGCTGAAGCGCAGGTGAACATAATTATCCAGTGGGCCCCGCCAACTGCGGCCAACGAAAACCGATGTGTGCTAGAGCGGGCTGCATCCATGTTAAGTATGTCTAGGTCCATTCCGTACTGTTCTGTGAGTTGCCTGGCTCTGGCGTCGCGATGTGCTCGGTGATAAAAGGTATTCATATTTTTGCGTATAGGCGCGGTGTTGAGTTCCGTTCGGATGTTGGCTGAAAAAGGCACGAGCTTATTATCGTTGTATTGCAGGCGCATTTGATACCCTAAGCCACGTACGACCTCCCTACCTTTGCGCGTGAGGCTGAGTCTTTCTCGTTGCGAGATGAGGACCACGGCCCTCAGATCCTCAAAGGTGTTGCAGATCTCTAAGGCTAGAATCGGGTCCGTGGGTGTTCCTCATGGACTACTTTTCACCAACTCCCCCTCCCCAGTTCTAAAGGTGTGTGTGTGGGGGGGGGGGAGGGGGGGAGCAAGTGCGCCCGCGGTAGATAGGCCTATGGCAAGGTATTCAAGCAAGGGAAGCATCCGAATAGGAAGTCTATATGGTATGTCACTTCCGGAAAGTAATAATTGCGGCGTTTATTTCAGTTTCGGTATGAAAAACATCAATTTTTGGGAGCGTTTCTTGAAGCACTCACTCGTATTTCAAGCGTTAAAATTTTCTCAGAGCGCTACGATATGTCTGCGTTATCTTCAATAATTTTCTTACGTGGCTCAGAATTTTTTTCACTTAGCCATTAAACTACCTTTCCCAGAATTCACCATTAAAGCACGTTACGGAGGAGAGCAGCGTAATAGGGGGGAGAGTCATCATGCCCGGTATTTCAGAATTTGTTTTGCACCAAAAGAAAGTGACTTTCGCGTGTAAATTTATGCACTTGTGTCTTCTTTTATCAGAGCGGTGAGTCAGTCGTTCCAGTTTGTTTTCAACTGAGTATATGTTATAAACGCTGAAGCAAAGCACATACAAAAAATATGCAGCTGGCGGTGTTGAGCCTGGTCTCGTTCACGGCATTCAGGGCAAGGTATTGAAAGCGCGGCTGTGCAAATGGGACATTAAACGTCAGATAGGCTGGAAAAATATGCATTGCACTTCTGTTTACTTCTGTCTGAAAAGCAGTCTTCTATGCTCATCTAAAGCTGTAGCAAATAGTTAAACACAGGTGCAACGGTGCTTTGAATAAGGTGCTTTCCACTGGCTATGTGGCAATTCTAGGGCTACCACAGTAAGTATAAATGTATCGAGCATTTCGCCTGCACTGTGGCTCTGATATGATAGTTTTATGAAGTATTTCTTATGAATGCAGAGTTTATTTGCTATACCAGGACCGATAAAACATACAGAGGTAACAATTTTGCATATAAAGTTTTGTATTTAACGTTCCCTTTTAATTCCTTTCAAATACTATACAAAAATATAATGTCAATGGCAACCATAATGAAAGATTACGTAATAAATGTTGAGCAAATTCATTTAATTAACAGAAACACAGTCTTACCGTTAAAATTAAGTATGTCTGATGTTTTCGATAACCGACGTGAGGTATAAAATTGTTTGAGAATTTGTAAGCCACTGTTTTGAGAGATTATTGCACGTATATTTGGCCTCTCGTCAACGATGAGTGCGGCTCCACAAATTCGTGATGCAAAGTGTTGATGGCATTTAAAAAATTACATACCTACAAAGTGGTCTATGTTGTATGAAGTGTGTTTTAGCAGCAAGTTTATTAAAGTGCCATCTTCCTGCGGTACAGTTTCAACTTAATTGGGTTCACTTAGCTACCGTGCGACCAACAATGACAACGAGATCGAACGCGCAGAATTATTTCCGGACGTTCGCAGTACGGTAGCTAATCAGGTTGAGTCATAGATACCCTAATTAGCAGCATTTTGCAATTTAATTTGGCTATGTAGACACTTTGCGCAGAGAAAATATAATGTTAGCACAGTCAGTTTCAGAATCAACATCTCTACATAATTACATTCATATGCAGCTCTGTAAAATGAAATTGTGTAGCACATCATGTTGGATTCACACAACGGGGGGTGTCACCAGATTGAGTCCACAGGCAGCCATGACGTGGCACAGCGGCAACGAATGTCTCCGCTAGCAGATTGTCTGCGGCTTTCTCGTGTGCGGCGTGATTCGGTGGCGTTGAGCTGCAACGTATTCATCCGCTGGCTGAACTAGCAATCCGACCCGTCGTGTGAAACTGTAAACGGCAATGTGTCTGTACTGCCAAACTGCGATTTCTGAAGGCGCATTATCCTAAACAGTTTGTTACGTAGCAAGAAAGCTCCAATTTGTTTGCATATCGGAAATCCAGTGAGACAATCGCGTAGTTGGAAACACCATCTTCCAAGCTCTGCTGAGCCGGCATTGCTGTTTTGAATAACCGGCGCTACCTTTTAACGAGGTCGCTTGGTGCAGGGTTGTAAACAGCCTTACGAGTGAGTACGTAGTATCGGAGATAAAACAGGCAGTCCCCTACTGCGATTGGAATTCGCCTTAACTGAATAGACAGAAAATCCTGTGCAACTCTCTGTGCCGTTGCACCATGCATCGGGAATTACCTGCGGTGTTATTGTGTGCCTTTTCAAATGCTCCATATTGCCAAACTTGCCATCTCGTTAGCTGTGATTGGCTGAGAGAGCGGCTGCGGCCTCTCCGATTGGTTGAAATGGCCGTTACTGCCTAATTTTAAAGTGTGGTGGAATTCAAGTGCGCTCTGAATACAGCCACTGGTGTAACGGTCGGCACACAATAGCAAACTTTTGAAACATTCCTTCCGGTGACAATCGTCCGACAACGTTCTTATATATACTATAACGGCTTACATCCCTGAACACAAATCGGCCAGGTGGAGCCTTGGTTTGTCGATAGAGCTATATATCATGGCAGGCCGCGCAAATTTGAAACCAGTCGTATGCGTCAGCGCCTACACAGAGCCAGCTAGCTACGGCTGTGATCAGCAAGTCATTTCGTGACATGTACGCTGGTGTCAGTCGGAATTGAAGTGGTTCTTGACGTAATGAGCGTCTGTAATGATTTTCACAATAAAGACGAGACGACGGGGCTCTCTTAGTGAGTGCTTGTTAATAAGGAAGTAATGGTGGGCACGATAAACATTCTTGTAAAATAGAATATATCACGACTGTTCTGAAAATTTCTAAAGTGCCTTAAGGCGATGTATATAGGTAGCAGCTTTTCCCGTATGCAATTGCTATTTGAACGTTCAGTTAAAATATTTAAATTTTTGGAATCAACGTTTTAAAACTGCAGTCTGATTATCAGGCATTACATAGTGGGCGACTGCGTAATATATTGGACCACCTCTGGTTCTTTATTGGACAAATACATCTATTAGTCTGCCTGAAAAGGCTAAGAAATATATTCATAAATAAAACAATGAAAATCTACATGGGTGTTTTTTTCTTTCCCGGCCCATCGAAATGCGGCCTGGACATGCTGCCGATCACTGCAACGCGACAGTCACTCGCCTACCTGGGTGGCTGCTAGGCGTTGAGCGTCGCACACGATTCTAAAAATGAATAAAGGACAGAAAATAAGTGGCGCCTACAGCAATATGCATCCACCATAAAAGGTAGTCGGAGCATAGAGCGCATTGTGGCACAATGGTCGGCAAGACTGTTATTTTTTATTTAAACGATGCCCTCGAGAACAGAGTCCCATAGCTACTTTGAGAACTCGCAAATTACGATTAATAGCAGTCCATCAAAGGGCGGCAACATTAGGTACCATGTTGAACAGTGAAGCAGTATACCCAGCTTTGACACCGTTATGATGATCACCGTTATGATTTGACACCGTTATGATGATAAGATTATACACAAATAGAGCACACACTTCACGTAGATTTGCTCGGTTTATCGCAGATTGCTCACTAACATGCAGAATATTATAACGTCGAAGCCTTGATAACCTTCATAGGGACATGACATCCAGTCGCCTGGGGACGCCTGTCAGCCATAGGCCTTGTATTATCGTTCACATGATATTGATGTCTATAAGAAAACGAAAACTGACAATGCGGTCAGTGATGCGGAATAAGCGGTAGGTTGAGCGGCCATGGTTGTCCGCGGTAGTGCTAGTGAGGATCGGTCGTGAGGCTTGACTCAGGGCCACGACCTCAGAGAATTGTATCTACGCCCAGTACAAGGAAAACCGCCAACATCAAATGCCACTTTTACGATGAAGAAGTTGCAAGACTTCTCCAAATAGGTGCCATCGGAAAGGTGATGTAGAGACGCGAGTGAGCCAGGCCTCTGGCCAGAACTCCATGACTGTCTATGCCAACTTCTCTGAGGCACTGCGGGATAATGAATTTCGGATGTAGAGAAGTCGCTTGCAACGTTAATAGCATCAAGTTTGTTATCAATTGTCTCGTGGGAAGCTTAGACTGCGTATTCTAATGGGCTTTGACAAGGGTAATTTGTAAGTTTTCCAGAACATGTTGAAAGAGCAACTCCCGCAAAGTGGTCGCATTCAGGCAAGCTGCCTTGTGCACAAGTGGATGTTGATATGAACCGAAGAATAGCGTAGGATATCTGTAGTCTGGCTTGACGTCGTACCGAAGACGTGCTGTGTACTGTGCCACTTGATGTGAGGTGCCCCGGAAGAGCTTTCATTCTTGTATGCGGAGACTCAAGGGCTGCGGCTAGAATGTGATGGACCTCGGCCGTACCATGTAATAGAAATTCTCTGAGAAGCAGCCAGTATTTTGAAAAATTCGAGGTGATGCGACTCCTACAGAACTTGTTTTCGCCTTGGGTAACGTTAAAGCCGTGTTCTCAGTTTATATCTGCACTGGAATGATCTTAGCTGTTGCTCCGACAACATTAGCGGGAGGCATAGTGTGAACTCCCGCCAAAGTGTTATCAGAGGTTGTTTGCGTCTTTGGTTTCTAAGGAATGAGTGATCGCACGCGTCCGAAGACGGGTCACCACTAACAATTAGCTACTAGGCACCGTTTAAAGCCGCCTTCAATTGACCCAGCGGTGGACCAAGAAGTAAGGGATCATTTTATGCTGTAGCTCATCCAGGCTTGCTGAAATTTGGGCGCTTGACTGGTCTGGAAGAAAAAACGGGTACCACAAATGGGGGGGGGGGGGCATATGCCCACTTCTGCGGACACATGACTACAACTTCCCTCTAAATTCAAATAGTAGTGAGGTTCTTGTTTTAAAGTATACACGGGAAAAGCAGTGCTATCATTTTTTCGCCAAGCGCTCATGGTTTGCCTCCAGAGCTTGTACGTCTTTCGGTCGTGGTTTCTTTCAAAGTTTACTTTACACAACAGCGGCCTTCTTTACAGCGTTTGCCGCACGGGTGCCCTTCTCTTTCTTCTTATTTCACATTCGCTTCTGCGTTTCACATTTCACACTACACATGTACGGCAAATATTACCTAGACAGGTGAACTCCTGTATAGTCCGAATTTCAACTCCTACCGCTATCATAATATATGCACCACCACTAAGTGTAATGCCGCCATCGGATCTAAATTCTTCCAGCTAAGATTACCGCCACTACCATGATTCAGCCTTAAGAGTTAACAGTTTTTCGTGAAGACCTCTTGCCTGCGGTGCTGTGGAAGATGGAAATTATCGGCATGTACTAGTATATTCACCGACGTCAACGGAGCTCTGTGTATGACCGTTGAACACCAGAGATAAATAGTTGATGGCAATGCGGGTCATGGCAAGGATAAAGCTGTGGCTTGTAAACATTTGGTTTGCGTTTTAAGCGGCGGACAAAAATAGTATGGTGCCCGTCACCCTGTTGCGAGCTGTAGAGCCGGTGCCTGATTCTGTGGTTTTGTCATAAACCTTCAAGGTATATATTTATTGCATACACAATGCTGCTGAGTTAATACAGAGAATTGACATGAAAACTCGTAATCTGCGCAGACACTGCGCATTGGTGAAGCGAATATCTTAGCGCTCACGACTTAAAAAAATGCGCGAATATTGGTCTAATTGCTCTCTTTTAGGGTAAACCAGTCTGCCTATATTTCGGTGGTGTTGAGGAGCATCTGTGCCATCTTGATTGCTTAGATTGTTGTAAAAGGGCGGCTGCTCTACATTTCGTTCGTCACCTCAAGTACAGAAAGTAGGCTTGCTTTAGTAATTAAAAATAGGCATCTTTGTAGAGTGCTCAACACTGAACTGCAAGTAAACGAAAAGCACGCTAGTAGATTTTATAAATTCCCACAATAAAATTGAGTTTATAATATTTATTGTGTTTCGTCGTTGATCTATGAAAGACACGAAAGGGCCAGTTCCGACCAGGGAAAAGACGCCTTGGTTTATTCAGTGCTCGTATTTAAAGTTAATAAGGGAAAGAGTGTTGAAGAGTACAGAGGAGAACAGAAGAGTACAGAGTGTGCGCGGCGATAAGGGCCGGCGTCTAGTTAATTCTGACAGGCTTTGATTACCATATCGATACAATTGTACTTCATGGCAGATCATGTACAGGGTGTAAGTATTCACCGATCCTCTTCAATCCAACTGTCAGATTTTTAGGAATGTACTACGATGAGAAAACGTCCGGGTGTGTAGCCGTGGAACACGTAGTTAAGCGTCTCTGGCAGCTATCTGCCCAATTATATCCAATAATGCACAACAGTTTCGTTTATCGGCATAAAACTGTATTAAAAGCGTGGGCGAACGTAACTTGCGGTGCAGTATTACTGTGTAAAGAACTTCCTCTAAGTCACGAGCTCAACCAATAGACAATGTTTTACAGAGGTTGTCGGGGAACCTATTGTATGGCACAAACTGATGGCTTAGACACCATTTCAAAAAATGATAGCTGCTGAGTTGATTAATTACGTAATTTGTTCGTGCCAATAGTGGTTCTTAGGAATTATTCTTCCTGTTTATTCATACATTTAAAATAAAAACCGCGAGCTTTAACGATTATATACCGTTAGACTCTTCATAAAATATATTCACATATAGAAAACGATGCCGATTTTTATGAACCCCTTTCTGTTACTTAGTTGTCTGTTGAAATGATGTGTTTTCAGTCTCTGAAACAATTTAAGTCCGCTCAGAAGTCTTGGTTACAGATTAGTGCATAATACTAATTTAATGCTTCGCTACATCTCTATTTTGTAACGACTCTAAATTTTATTGCTGTTCTTTGTTTAAGTTCTGAATTTTTAATGTTGCACTGATTTGTTTCTGTGAATTTGTTCGATCTTTCATTTAATTTAGAATAATCTGATTTCGGTTGTGTCTGATATGGCTTCTTGTGTTATTTCAATCACGTAGGTTCGGTTCTTATTTTTTAATACTTTTATTTATTATTTCTTTTTCTCAGTCATTTTTTAAAAACGTACTTCTTTTTTTATTCCGTCTTTCTGTTACCTTGTGTATGTGCTGAGTAGGCACTGCTGGGAGAGCCGTGTCCATTCCACAAGCGATTTAAGCTTCCACTGGCAGGGAGACCACTATGTATTTTCATGTGATAAAGCGTGTATACGTTGTGTGTATGTACATACCTGTGTGTACGTATGTCAGCCTTCCTCTCAGACAGTCGGCACTAATTTTAAAAGACAGATGACATTCAAATGCTTACTGATAGTTTACTCTCCTGCTTGTTGTCACTATTTTAGTGTGCTAGCAGTTTAGTGATTGAAATTGGGTTTGCCTTGTCCATCTATCATTCTGTAACGCTGACGATGACACAAACATTTTTGTCGTCATCACGGCCACCTCGCCAATCCCCAGCGGCGAAGAAAAAAAAACTCTACAGTGGTGACTTGAACCCAGGATACTGAAACAGTGTACCTTTGAGAAAGAGGTGCTCCGACCAGAACTATATCTCCAACACTGGACATTGAATGCAAATTTTGCGCGGCGCGCAAACTGTTGACGTGGTGGCGCTTGTGCGTGTATTTATTTCGACGGCCGACAAGTAGTATTGGAGTGGACAAGGATGACGATGTGCATCGCATAGAAGTAGCGATGCAACAGTGCGGGGCCTATCCATCCATTAAACACACCTTGTGGGAATGCCCTGCAAATGCCACCTTCAACAAGACGATACTTTTCAAATTACCACACAACAAGCGTTCTGGCAGCTTGGAGGAGTGGACCACTACCCCAGGAACGTTTGAAAAGCTATGGTGGCCGCTTCTGGTGCAGCACGTCAATAACGTGCTGGGCCAGGAGGCATTAACCCACCAGAATGCCCGGACTTGGGCTTTAGTTCCTTTGGTGCTAATAAATAATATTTCTCTCTCTCTCTCCGTAAATAATTCATTTCTAGCGTGATTCACTTTAATCAGAAGCTGATGTTTCAGCTTGGTAAGTGCTTGTAAAAAGTGTGGTAAGTGCTTGGTAAGTGCTATGCTAACACAAAATTGTGAAGTGTTGTTTCTCACAGTCAGATTTATTTAAGCTCTTGGTTAGCCTGCGTTGTGTGGAAAAAAAGCTGCGCCTGGCGATGATGTCACCGCGCGTTGCCTAGCAACCACCTCGTGCAGCGGCATGTGCTTCGCCTCCTTTCCGTGCCGTGCACATATTGCCTTGAAATGGGTCATTAAGAAGAGGGAAGGAGAGCGTGCGCGCGGCGCGGGCTATGGTCGGGCGGGAGAGGGAAAATGAGAGCTTGATAGAGTTAGAAAGAAATTGTAGGAGCTACAATGAGGCAACGCGCAGAGCTGCTACCGACGCCGTTCGCGTTTCTTTGTGTTGGCGCTTAACGCGCCTGCTTACGTGACTGCCGCCGGCGCCTTTGGCGGCGGCTCGGCAGGTCACCAGCCAGGCCCCGGCAAGTGTGGAGACGCAGCTTGGCCGTGACGTCACCGGGGAGATAATGCTCGGAGCTGCCGCGACGGCGGCACAACTCTCGTTGCCTTTGTGGCGAGTACATGTAGCCTTGACGTGGGATGACCAAAAAAGATCTGGACACCCGAAGAAGAAGCCGCTCATCTTGAAGCGCGGCCAAGCGAGAAGCTGCGCGTCAGCGGCGAGCCGATTCGGAATACCGTGCCTAGCAGCACTTAGCATTTCCTGCATAACTTAGCGAGCCTAGCAAAACCTGGAAGAAACAAGGTCGATCACCAGCTCCGCTGTTTACTCGAGCCTTGCACCACTAGTGCAAGCTACCCACATTTTTTAAAACCATTATATCTTGCAACTTATATCTTGCATTGTTACTATTATTATTAAAACTATTATTAAACAAATTATATCTTGCAATTTGTTATGGGTATTGGGAAGGTTCTCTCACATTTTTTTGTGCTCCTATTGTCAATCAATAGGTGCAAGTTTCGGTATTAACATATTGAGTCATCATCTGGACGGTTACATTTTTAGGAACTCACTATAGTGAGGGAGCGCTTATTATAAGCATAACACCAAAGTGACGGGGTAAAGGCCGCCGACGCACAGACTGGGTAATAGTCAACCTCTTTGTCTGTTTTCATGGTGCCGCTAAAAATGTTAGGCTCATGAATGTGGGAATCGTGCCTTCAAATCGCGTCCTCAGGAAATTTTTTACAGCGCATCTCTTAATACCCTGTTCCTACAGCTAGCGTCGGCGGCGTAACCGAGGAAACGAGCACAACAGCGAAGGATGAAAGAGAAAAGCGTAGTGCCAACGAATGCTACAGGGTGACGTCAGCATACCACGCGAAGTCCGTTCCGTGCTTCGCCTTTATATTTCACTGATTTTCATCGGCTAGCAAATGCGCGACGCGTCTGCATCTATCAGATCTTTCTCAAACGCTGTCGATGGTTCTGTCCGTAGGTTGTTGTCACGAAAGTTTTTTGTAATCTGATTGTATGCGCGAAGCGAATTGTGTTGGGCTTTATGGAAGCGACGCGGGCACCAGCGATTAATCTGGAACCTTCGACGAGTCATGTATAAAAGCCCACGCGCTGGACGGGTAGATAAAATTTTCGACGACCGCCGACTTTGCTCGCCGCTATCACTGTGCTTGATTCTTACGTGCCGCACGAGACAGATGACCCGCGCCAGCCAATAAATAGCGAAATGCAAATACGTCTAGAGCTGCACTCAAAGTTCGCATTAGGGAGTATCGTAATCATGGGTGAATTTTTTCAAACGTTGCTGCATAATTTTTTTTCGTCTTTTGACTGTTGCCGTGCCGGTTATTTTGTTCTTATACTTTAACGCCACGCCTGACACTGTGGGTTCCAGCAAGGAGGGCGAAGCGCACTGTGACATAGCACAGAGGCTGCTGTAGGGACCTTAGGTAGATGCCACTTCAGCGGCCGCAGACCAATGAATAATGACTCGTTACTACGTTGTTACCATGGGCCTCGTTCAGACGGGTCCCAAACCACTGACTACCGAAATTATGTCCACATAACATGCGTTTAAACAATAAGGCGCCCAGTTTCTTTGGCAACTACACGCTAAGTCGGTACACATTCTATGGAATAATATGACGCGTCCCCTTACCATAGTGAGTACCTACTCGTTATTCGCGGTACTCATTGGAGCTGTGCTGTATTTCCGGTTAATTCTTTCCAAAAAACCATGTTTATTATGGCTAATTCTTGGATCTGCACTAATTGTTGCACTAAATGTTGGCCGACAAACAGAAGATCAAGTGCAGTACTACCAGGGGCAGATTCGCGCATAAGTTGTTAAACTTTGTGGGAAAGCATAATAGCCAGCACGCCATCACATAATCATGAGTATCGATAAGGAAGGTTGGCCGAGCATATCGAGGGCAAATTGGAGTCCCCTGTGATTAGTACGTTTTTCTTACGTGTTCTTGTTTTTCTTACGTTTTCCTCGTTCGCTTTCGTCATCCGATCTGCTCGTTCACTGGGTTACGAGGGACAGTGCCAACGCTGGCCGCTGGAACAAGCACCTGAGAGCTGTGTGAATGAGTGAGTGAATAAGCGCGTGAGTGAGTGAGTGCGTGCGTGAGTGAGTGAATGAGTTAGTGAGCGAGTGAGTGAGTGAGTGAGGGAATGAGTGAGATAACTTCATTGGGAACCCAGCGATATGAAGGCCCGAGCCTGGGGCTGCCTAGATGTCCACTGGATCGCTGGACTGCCCTAAGTTGGTCTTTGAGTTCTGAGCTGAGCAGCGCTGCCGACCACCGCACCCGCCGATTTTCAGGGGAGACTGCACGTTTATCTTGATATATTTTACATCCCCATCCCCCGAAGAGCTGTGCATAAAAAAATATTCTGTTGATCCGGCTTTTCAATGGCGAGCTTATAGGATCAACAATTTGGTAGACGACCGAGCCTACAAGGTATCTTTTTTTTGTGATGTCTGCACACTACCACAATTGCGTTGTACTGCACGTTAAAGAACGCCAGGTGCTCAAAATAATCCAGAGCCCGCCACTACGGCGTGCGTCATAATCAGAACTATTCTTGGCACACTAAACCCCAGAAAGAAGAACACCACCACCATGAGAACTTCTTTCTTGTTTGAGTATCTGATAATACCGTGTGATGACATCATCATCGTCCACCTAGTCAGCGTGCCACGTCTCGGTGTTAGTTCACATGATTGGAGCCTAGGAAAGCTAAACGGATTCCAGGTTTCTATTTTTAAATGTGTTCTTGCATTGAAATAGACATAGCGGAACTGAGGTGTCTTTAGTGCTTTTATTGAAACACCAGTTTTCAGTACCCATCGTCTTTCTCTCTTGAATGAGATGCATTATCCTAAACGAAAAATGTTGCCAACTGTCACTTGGACGTCAACGAGCGAAGCTTTCGTGATTTTGTGTAAGATTGAGCGATTTGCCAGAATGACTCACGTTTTCAAATGTCGTCTGCGCAATCTGCGTTTTCCAAACGTACCGGTGATTATTTAGGCTGCTTGCTTTTTCGCTGACTGCTTCTTGTCCCACATTGGGCCATGTCAAGAATCCTTTCGGTTCAATGAATGACGTGTCATAGACCGACACGTAATGCCTATGTCATCCTTGAACTACTCATTATTAACTTTTCGTTCGTAATTCTGACTCAGATTCATTGCTACTATCCAGAACACCAAAAACTGTCAATTAGAACGACGGCTTCTATTTTACAGGTTCACAAGCGTTGCCTGGCGCGGTTGAAGAAGCTTTTGCGAATTTGTAAAGGTAAAATTCAAGGTTATAATTTCGCGTACTCTCATTTATACCTCACTCATACTAGCTCCGACACTTGTTACAGTTAGAAAGTTGTATCACTCGTTTTGTTGCTCAAGCAATTATTTAGGTCAGCAGCGTCTGATAACGTGTGTTCTCAGACCTTCCAAAATAGTCTGAAACAATTCATCAACGGATGGTCGCGGGATCACTTCAACATCGCCGCAAACGACAAAGTTGCATGACGAAAGACTATGCGCCAGCGTTAAAGAATAAATTTCGAGGGCACGGCAGAACAACCAGAAAATGTCATCATTTGTAATTGTAGATACGAAACTAACCTGTACAACAAAAAGCGAGCGCATTGCGAGCATTGTACCTGCAGTGCTTGTGCTGTGCCTACGACCGAACTTCGGGAAGCCACGCTTCCCGAAGCTTGGCTTTTAGACTGAACGCGGCCGATGACGTCAAGAAACCAGTCAAAACTGGAAACTCGGTGACGCAGCTGTTCAGAGGGGCCGGGGTTATTCTATGGCTGCATACTTTCAGGTCCCGGTCACAGAATTCTCTAGAATAATTACAAAAGTTTAATCTGACGCTGCAATCTTTCAGCCACCAAGGGAATGATGGTAAGCAAATGGATGTGTCTGATCTTAGAAACTGCGACTTCAGACGTTCTTGTGGCTCCGTTAATCACTCTTTTGCTGCTTTCAACGGCGTAAATTCCAAAGAGCTTCAGACTTGTTTTGTTAAAGGAGAGGAAATAATAGTCTGCGAACACGCCAAATCACTGGTAATTAGAGTGATTACGCTTGTCGATGCGTCCGCGGTGTCATGCTTTCCATATTGGCATTCTGTGCAAGAGGTAATGTGTTCGAATCCTACCGTCGGCCAATTCGAATAGCGTTTATTTAATACTTATAAAGCAGTACTTTCTTGAAAATGATAAGTAAGAAAAGTCACGAAGCTGTTTGAAGCCAGAAGTACGAAGTGTAGTCATATGCGTATACCAACAATCATTCCCATGCTGGCAACAGCAGCCTTGCGTGCTGCTCCCCTTGATCCTGGCGCCAAAGGTCCCTGTAGTTCCTCTATGAGGTTGCATGACATCGATGCAGGAAAAGCAGGCACTCGTGAGCAGCAGCAGAGCCTGCACAACAAAAAGAATGCCACATCATGACCGATGTGCTGCCATTGCTTGTACCATGCCCTCTCATTGAACGAGGCTTCTTGTTTATATTGGCGGAAATAAGAACAAATTATGAGCAATGTGTCGGTCAAGTTAAAGGTGTGCGGGGTAACTACCGCCTTTGGGATATTCTACGTGCGCCAGCACTATAGGCGACGATGTGCGTGTGTTTTGTAAGAAGCGCAAAGTTTGGCTAGTTGCATTGGCATTACTACAAAGGACACAAATAATAAATTTAACGCAAACAGGGGGAGCGCTACGGTTAATCATTGAATGGGCATATTGTGTGTGTATCCAATACAGCTTCTTCAAAATTTAATATTTTTAGCAACCTTCTGGAGAGTGTTACATGGCAGTGTCGAATATATTTTCCAATATTCGCAGGGAACTCTTCGGACCACGATCGTAATATTTAGCGGCACTTGGGGGAATTTGAGAAGTAATCTGTATCGAACGTTTATCGTTTCTGCCCTACTTAGGAGCACGACAAGTAAATAGTGAACCTTTGTTTATTCGGTATTTTCATGCAGTAGCGAGTTTTCCTAATGTTTCCCCTCTGCTCCTCAGGGAATAAAACACGACAATTTGTTTATTTTGCTAAAGTTAGACAAAAACATCTTTTTTACCTGAAAACAAAGTGAAGGATGAAATATATCATATAGCTCGTCCGAATTTCCAAACGTTTGGCACATCTGGCTGCCTTACTGCAATTGAGTCTAAACTTGCACAAATATTGTAGAGTGCCTCTCCCCTCGGCATCATGAGCTGTATAACACTGAAAAATCATGCAGACGAAAATTTACCCTGCGCGGCTGAATGAAATTGAGAAACTAAATGCTTCAAGATCATGTGGCCTTCCGACTACACATCTTTTGAAAAATATAGTGAAGGCACACTTCCGCGCAACTACGCGTGACAACGTATTTTGAGGATAGATTACCTAATAAACAATAAAACTTTATCGCTTGTGAGTGAGTAAACACACCTAACGCTGACACCGCAGAATAACACACCGCATGACCTACTTGCTAGGCAGCAGCGGTGCCTTATTCTACAGTCTTTTGCATAAAGCTGTGTCATTAATTCAGCGATCTGTTTTTTTTAATGCGCAGCGCCTGCGGAAGTTTCACAATGGTATTGACCGTGTTTCTGCTCACGTGGATCAGCGCTGCTCTGTTGTGGCTCGTTCGGAAGCTTTGGTTGGGAAATCGCTCACTGCCTCATGGCGCGGAACTCCCACCTATGCCACCGGCAAAGTCCATACTGGGTCACGTGGAGTTAAACGACCAAGACTTCCATCGCACGAAAGCTCTTGAGTGGGCCAGATCGTATGGACCAATCTACAGGTAACAACTTTTTTTTTGGTTTGTTGTCATTCTTATGGAGACGCCAGGCGAATGTCTGCCGTCATCGTACCCTGTCGGAGTCAGCGTCGCGTGATGCTGTGTATAACTTGCAAGTGCGATAAGATCGCAGTCGCGCGCCGTATGCTTTGGTATGGCGGAAAGCATGGAAGGGTGAGCGGAGAAGAATGGCGGCTTGTTGCGGAGTGCCCTTTCGAGCGCGTAAGAAAGCGAAGACGGTGCTCTACGGGTTCCTGCGCACGCAATGGGAGAGCAGGAGATGTGCGCGCGCGATTTGTCAGATGTGTCCATGCTTCCTGTGGGCGAGTGTGACCGTCATTATTAATTTAGGGAGCATGCGAATGTTTTCGGCAGTTTAAGCAGCTTGTAAAACCAATAATCCTAATTCGTATAGCAGTCTAATAATTGCAAATATTGGTTTCCCTTTCGGGTGAAATTGCAACCTTTCTTTTATAATTCGGGGTTCAACGTGCCAAAACTACGTTATGATTATTCATCTGGCACGCCGTAGTGTGGATTTATTGGCGTCAGCGAAAAAATGCAATGAGTATTTGTCGTCCAGCCCGTGTACGCCCTGTGGGTAGTACTGGGAAATTTCAATGTCAAAGAGCCATGTAAGTTCATTGCACCAACTCTTCCATTCGTGTAAAGCGTCCAGTGGCAACTGTTGTTCTCAGTGAACACCTTTTCTCCGAAGGTTCTGAAAAGATACCTTCATCCTTATTGTAAAAGGAGTCTGCATACCGAGAGGGTCGTATAGGCGAGAGGTCGTCTGTAGCATGAACCGCTTGGTACCAGCGGTTGAACAAACTCTACAGCGTTTCCCAGACTAAACGACAGTACGTCGGTGTCAGGATGCCACACCAATCCCAGGACTTTTGGTACTCCTGTCAGTTGTCCGAGAGGTAACTCCGGAGGTTGCGTCGATTGTGTGCCAAGCACGCGTTTGTCGTTCGAGGCCGACGTGTGCAGCTTCACCGAGGCACATGCGAATATCTCGGTGGCTTCTGACCGCAGCTTGGACGCGTCTTCAACGGAGTCCGCTCCTGCTAAAATGTCGTCAACATATATGGAACCCCACAGTCTTTTTGTAGTTTCGGTGTAAGCATGCAGGTGACGCTTGATCAAGATGATGACGGATGGTCGCCGCCAAAAGAAAGGGACTACAGGTCGTGCGAATCATACTCTGGTCACACGCCAGATGCGGACGGTAGACAACGGTCGATCTGGCTTGGGTGATTTCTCCAACCGCAGGTAGAGCAAAGCGTCTCGGTCTCTGCTGGTGATGCTTATTTGCAGAAACGCTTTTTCGATGACTGCTACTGAAGCAATGCAATGTTTTCTAAAGTGAAGTAGCAGCCCTATAAGATCGGCCTTGAGGTTTCGTCTGGCGCACAGGCTGTCGTTGAGCGAGAGCTCTCCTTTTTAACGCGAAAGCGTTAAGGGCCCTGTGTAGCAGAAAATCCGGCGTTGGTGTCGGCGTCGCTGTCGGCGTCAGCGCCGGCGTCCGCGACCGCGAAATTAATCCCCAGCCACCCATGCCCTCCGAATATATTTAGGTACATGTATATGTTAAGCCTTCTTATATGACATGCGGTATATGCGGGTTATATTGCCACACCATTCGATCATTAATGTTGCTCATACCTTGTCTTGCATTCTTGGCAAAGCTATTCCTCGGAATTTAGAGAAGGACAATCCACAAACAAATGTCATGAAACAAAACACCCACAGCGCATGTCTATTATGTTAAATCTTCTCAAACTGAAGCATTAAAAGTACGAAACAAAAACGGAAACCTGAAAATTATGGAATTTTGAGCGCAGCTGTGCACAATCTCCGGGATCGCCCCACGCTAGAGGCCGTTTCTACCAATAAGCTCGCCTTCGTGCATATCGTTCGCCGCCAGTGTTTCCCAATAACCATTACGGTTGCAGGAGCTGCAGTTGTCGGGAAGCGAGAGAACCAGTCAGGGATCTTTGAATGCTGTCGCGTTTCCCTTTTAAAAGCGAAGCTTAAGCGTTCTGCAAATTTTCATGTGAAGAAGCACCGAAGACCACCTTTACTCTTGAGGTACGGTCCTCGCGGATTACTACATAGTGTGGCATGTAATACACTGGGTTTTCTGTATTATCGCCACTGACCTTCTCGTCTACACCATCGTTAGCGTATTTGCGTGTGGCAACATCATATTCTTGCAGAAGCTAAGGGCATCAGCAATGTTTTCGAAGAAGTCGACGGCGACGTATGGTTGAGTTATTCATAAATCTGACGTATACGGTATTTGAGCTTCGGGGACGTCGCGGTGGCTCGATCACTATAGTCTCAACCCAATCAAACTCTGCTTCAGCTTCCGCGGTAGACCGCAGAGGAACGTTGTCCTAGTCAATTGCCCTCAAGTGTGTGTAAAGATGATTGAGATGTTCGCTAAGGATGCAAAGCTGCTCTTCCGTTCCTCTGCCTTAGCTAAGCGTTGATTTTATGTCGGTAATTAACCGCGTTAGCTGCGATCTCTCGGCTTTGCGTTTGAGCTTGAGCGCTTCCATGCTTTGACTCCTCGGTGAGCAGCCAAAGGTCGGTACGATGAATCGGTAGGCAGGAAAGCGATCACCTTGGTACCGTCGATGTGGTTCGCTGTTCCGATGAGTTTCGGCACCACTTGAAAGAATCAAGCCTCCCGTTGCATAGAAAAAGAGGTTTATTAAGAATAAAGCGTGAAACGACTCCGTGGGTAGCTGCTGTTGCGCGTGGTCCGAAGCACGAGAGAGCTTCGTCCACTTCCTCGTCGCTCTTTTTCCAACAAAATCATTATATATCCCATTACGCGAAAATCCGTCTGCGTGACCAAAAGATAGTACCAAAAATTGCCGATTCCGCAAAGAGTAAGAACACGTCAAAAATCCTACGATTAACGTCACATTCCTCATTGAGGTTCTGTAATGAAACTCCACAAATAGCCTTGAAAATGAAGTTTTGTACAATGCGGTGAGGGTAGGAATCGAACCCGCACCCTCCTGTGCGTGAGACGAACACGCTATACCCGTACCCCACGGCGGCTTTTTTTTTTCATGGCATTGATTGCGAACATAAAACGTACATGCGCAAGGTATTTTCACTGTGGCCAAAACAGATGTGTACTCGTGGCTATCACTGTTTTGGCCCTGCCCTACGGCGGCTCCACGGTTACCAAAAATGTGCCTAATGCGTGCTTCATTGCACACGCCGCGTCTAAGCCATGTCGCTGACTGAAGGTGTTGCCTAGTGTGAGCGTCATTGGGCGCGTGATGGCACGGACAATGCGGACGAGGTGGCGCCAGGTCATGAAAGTACAAAATGAGCGCGTTCGTGGCATTCCGATGTAGAGCACTGCATGGGCCGATTTTGTCAGCCCGGACCCGGCCCGGGCCCGTTTTTACATTGGACTGCCCGCCCGAGCCAGACCAAAAGATTTATGGCGAGACCCGAGCCCGGCCCGCGCCCGAAAATAATCTGCGTTACCCGCCCGGCCCGGCCCGCCACCCCTTTAACTTACGCCCGAGCCCGTCCCGAGCCCGGCTGGAAACCGGCCCAAACCCGACCAGAGACCGAAAAAGATCACCGAGCAGCATTAAAAAAATTAAGAAGAGAATGAAAGTAATTTATTCTTAAGGCATAAATACATGTCATATGCAATTATGGACACCAATTGAGCGGTCTGAACGCAAATACGAGCGCGCGACGTAGTACGAATCACTCTGCCGAGCAGTATCGCCAGCCGTTTCCCGCGGCGCGACCTTGATGCAGCCCAATCCACTTCTCTCGCAGCGCCGCCACAGTATTTTTTCCACGTCGGGCGCCTTACCGCAAAGCATGAGCTGCCCCAGCCGCTCCCCCCACTCAACCGTATTCTAGTTAGAGCACTGCACGGGCCGATTTTTGCGGCCCGGGCCCGTCCCTGTGCACGTTTTTACATTGGGCGGCCCGCCCGAGCCCGATCAAAACTTTTATGGCGAGACCCGGGCCCGGCCCGGGCCCGGAAATAATCTACGTTACCCGCCCGGCCCGGCCCGCCACCCCTTTACCTTAAGCCCGAGCCCGGCCCGAGCCCGACTCGAAACCGGCCCGAACCCGGCCCGAGACCGAAAAATACATGCTTTTCAGAGTTGATAAGCCCGAGAATAACTCGCAGAAAGCGCGAGCCCGGCCCGGGCCCGCGTCAAAAAACCCGAGCCCGGCCCGGGCCCGGGTCAAAAAGCACACGCCGTGCCCGAGCCCAGCCCGAGCCCGTGAAAAAACTGCAGAAACCCGGCCTGGCCCGGCCCACGGGCCGGGCCGGGCCCGGGCTTTCGGGTAAGCCCGAGCCCGTGCAGTGCTCTAATTCTAGTACACCATAGCCGAAGCGCAGCCATGACCGGCCGTGAGCGCAGCGCATAGATGTATAGTAAATGGAGAAAGAAAGCTTCTCGTTCCTCCATGGTGCAGCGTAATGCACTGCTGCTAGGCGGCCGGTCGAGAAAAAGCGTGCAATGATTTAGGTACCCCGTGCCATATTTCAGCAGCGTGACGAATTATTTTACCAGTCATCGCTTTACCAATTCGCCTTTGAAGAATCAGCAAGTCGCGAACGCGCTTGCACCACGCTGAAAGCATTAATTACATTGATTTAGGTAACGAATACAATGGCATCCTTTGGTTTGAGGGGACTTCGGTCTTTCTGGACTTTTACATTCAGTTCAAACAGCGCAAAATACGACGGAAGAAGAAAAGGGAAGTACCCAGGAGTGTAGCACTGCTAGCTTCCAGCTGCGCCGCGGCAACAGGTTTTTCAGAGCCCAGACGCGCGATGATAACTCGCTGCACGTTACATGTGCACCAACAGGAAGTCCCAGCCCGGCCCGGGCCCGCGTCAAAAAGCACATGCAGTGCCCGAGCCCGGCCCGAGGTCGTGAAAAAACTACCCTACCCGGCCCGGCCCACGGGCCGGGCGGGTCCCTGGCTTTCGGGTAAGCCCGAGCCCGTGCAGTGCTCTAGCACGGGCTTGGAATCCGATGTCTACAAACGGCATAAGGCTTTCGCATTCCATCACGTAAGCAGCCTCAAGTGTCGGAGCCGAAACATCTTTTTTTTTTCATTATATTGCATTTAGTTGTGATTGACCCTTGTAGAAATAAAAGTGTTACTCTCCGCTTACAGTGTTCCGACGTCGGAAACCATTACGTGTAGTGCTAACCGATTGAAACACCATACTCGGAGCACATGGCCGCCGGTTCTTCTCGCGCTTCCGGTAGACGCTGGGGAACCCGAGTTTCTGCATTGTATTGTGCTACGAAAGCGTTAGCCTTTGTGACGCATTATGAGTGCATATGGCCCCGCAGCAGTCACCTAGCGCTCTTCGATTGCGCAAGAAGCGGCAACTGCCATGATGTCATCTTACAGCGTTTCAATAGCTGAGCACTGTACTTTAGAAAACGTGGTGCTCGTCTTTTTGGGGGTTTGAACTAAATTACATGCATAGCGAGAGCTGAAAAATATAATTGGGATTGATATTGATAAGGGAAATTTATAACGCGATCCTTTCGACGCGAGATTGTCACCAACGACAGTGATTTGTTAGTAACAATTGAGCGGCTTTATGAAAATAATGATGACTAGGTGCAATAAATGTGGCCTTTATCTGCCTTAATATTGTTGCAGGAAGAAAGCAGGCCCACGAGTGTAGAAGGATGTATATTTACAAACGAAGAAATATGGCGTTCAGGCAACGGCCAGAGACTTCGTCTTCCTCTCGTTCGCGTCACCTTCTTCTTTCCCTTCACCGTAACATCACCCTCCCGGTGGGGTTAGCTCCGTCCCGGTGCAGGTTATGGAGCGTCGCTTAATGGGGAGACATAGGGCTTGAGCCTGGCGACGTGAACAACATCGCTGGTGACGTTGGGAGACACTGAAGGCTGACCGACTGGGGCGATCTCGTATGTCACGTCGGACAGTTGTCGTAATATCTGGTATGGACCAGAATAACGGGAAAGGAGTTTTTCCGACAAGCCGACTCGACGTGAAGGCGTCCAGAGAAGGACAAGGGAACCAGGTGAAAAATGGTGGTCTCGGTGCCGAAGGTCGTAGCGTCGTTTTTGAGAAGCTTGCGAGACTGTGAGGCGATGACGGGCGACCTCTCGGGCCTGGGCGGCTAAGGCAATAGCATCGCGAGCGTAACCAGTGCTGGGTGATTGTACTGCGGAAGGTAGCAACGTGTCGAAGGGCAAGGTGGGGTCGCGGCCATACAAAAGGTAAAATGGGGAGAATCCGGCAGTATCGTGACGGGACGAGTTGTATGCGAAAGTGATTTACGGTAAAGCGACGTCCCAGTCGCGGTGATCGTCGGAAACGTACAGGGCCAGCATTTCGGTTAGTGTGCGATTGAGTCGTTCGGTGAGGCCGTTCGTTTGAGGGTGGTATGCGGTAGCGAGCTGGTGTTCTGTAGAACAGGAGCGGAGCAGATCATCGACGACCTTCGAGAGAAAGTAGCGGCCGCGATCCGTGAGTAACTGGTGAGGGACGCCGTGGTGCAGGATAACGTCGTATAGTAGGAAGTCGGCGACATCTGTAGCGCAGCTGGTTGGCATCGCTCGTGTAATGGCATATCTCGTGGCATAATCTGTTGCTACAGCAATCCATTTGTTTCCTTTCATAGAAATAGGAAAGGGGCCAAGGAGGTCGAGGCCCACACGGAAGAAGGGCTCTGTAGGGATAGCAATTGGTTGAAGCAAAGCAGCAGAAAGCATAGCAGGCGTCTTGCGGCGCTGACACAGGTCGCAAGAAGTGACATAACGGCGCACAGAGCGATAAATGCCGGGCCAGAAGAAGCGGCGCCGCAGGCGGTCGTAAGTACGAGTGATGCCCAGATGTCCAGCAGTAGGAGCGTCGTGAAGTTGCTGGAGCACGGCCAGTCGAAGGTGCTTTGGAACGACTAGGAGCAGCTCCGGGCCATCAGGACGAACACTACGACGGTATAAAGTTCCATCGCGCAAGGTGAACATCCGCAGAGATGGGTCATTAGGCGAGGAGCTTAGGCGTTCCATAAGTGTTCGAAGAACAGGATCTTGGCGTTGCTCGTCGCCAATATGGAGAAAGCCGGAGAGAGACAGAATACTGATGTCCGAGTCTGCATCGGTATCGTCCGGTTGACCCACGGGATTGCGGGACAGGCAGTCAGCGTCTTTATGCAGGCGCCCTGACTTATACGTAATAGAAAATGTATATTCTTGTAGACGCAATGCCCAACGTGCAAGTCGTCCTTTTGGGTCCTTCAAAGAGGAGAGCCAGCAGAGGGCGTGATGATCGGTTACGACGCAGAAGCTCCGACCGAAAAGGTACGGCCGAAATTTCGCGACCGCCCATACGAGCGCGAGGCATTCCCTCTCAGTGATGGAGTAATTTCGCTCGGGCGTGGAAAGAAGGCGGCTGGCGTAAGCGATGACACGGTCGTGGCCCTGTTGACGTTGAGCGAGGACAGCGCCGATGCCATAACCACTCGCGTCAGTTCGTACTTCAGTAGGCGCAGAAGGGTCAAAGTGTGACAGAATCGGGGAGGTTTTAAGCCGCTCGATCAGGGTAGAGAAGGCTTGCTCCTGTAGTGGGCCCCAAGAGAAAGAGGCATCTTTCTTAAGAAGGTCAGTGAGAGGGCGAGCGATGTCGGCAAATTGTTTCACAAATCGCCGGAAATAAGAGCATAAGCCCAGAAAACTACGGACATCGTTTGTTGAACAAGGTACCGGAAAATTGCGCACAGCGTGGACTTTCTGTGGATCAGGTTGGATTCCGGCGGCGTTTACGAGATGGCCGAGCATGGTAATTTCACGGCGACCGAAATGGCACTTGGAGGAGTTTAGCTGAAGGCCAGCCCTGCGAAACACGGAGAGTATGGTCGTGAGGCGCCTCAGGTGGCTCTCAAAGTTCGACGAAAACACAATCACATCGTCGAGGTAACAGAGGCATGTAGACCACTTCAAGCCGCGCAGCAGAGAGTCCATCATGCGCTCGAATGTAGCTGGCGCATTGCATAATCCAAAGGGCATGACTTTAAATTGGTACAGACCGTCCGGTGTGACGAAGGCGGTTTTCTCGCGGTCCATCTCGTCGACGCTAATCTGCTAATAGCCGGAGCGGAGGTCAATTGATGAAAAGTATTGGGATCCGTGAAGGCAGTCAAGAGCGTCGTCAATGCGAGGCAGGGGATAAACATCCTTCTTTGTTATCTTGTTGAGGTGACGATAGTCAACGCAGAAGCGCCACGAGTTGTCTTTTTTCTTTACTAAGACAACCGGTGATGCCCACGGGCTACTGGAAGGTTCAATGATGTCCTTGTCCATCATCTTGTCGACCTCTTTCTGGATTATGGCCCTTTCTGTTGCGGAGACACGATATGGCCGCCTATGAATGGGGCTGGCGTCACCGGTGTTGATGCGATGCGTGACAACAGATGTCTGACCAAGTGGACGGTCGTCCAAATCAAAGATATCCCGATAAGATGACAGGAGGTGACGAAGAGCTGTTCTTTGCTCGGAAGGAAGGTCAGGGGCGATCATCTTACAAACATCGTCCGCAGGCGTCGAGCACGAAGGAATGGGTGACAAAGGTGCGTTGGTACTCAGGAAGGATTCGGAGGCCAAAGAAGAAATCTCAAATTCATCCAAAGGAGTGATAAGTGCGACGGCAATGCCGTGTGGCAGCACATGCGTCGAAAATCCAAAATTGTGGATGGGCACCCGAGCGCAGTTTTCGAGGATCCGGATTAAGGTGCTCGGTAGGGCAATATTTCGTGACAAAACCACGTCAGTAAGCGGAGACACGACGTACTCGCCATCAGGTACGGGAGGACAGGGCGTCATGAGGACATTGGTAGCCGCCTGTGGAGACAGCCGTGCAAACTCAGCAGAACATAAGCGGGGTGAAGCACAAGTTGTTGCGTCTGCGTCGGCAGGAAGCGGCAGATCCAGCTGTACAACACCTGCGGAGCAGTCAATTTGGGCAGAGTGTTTCGAAAGGAAGTCGAGGCCGAGAATTAGGTCGTGTGGACAGTGCTCGAGGACGATAAATAAAACAACGCTATAATGGCCCGCAATGGTCACACGTGCTGTGCACATTCCAAGAACAGGTGAAGTACTCCCATCGGCGACTCGCACAGTGCACGGTACGGCGGGAGTCAGAACCTTTTTGAGCCTTCGGCGGAGAGCAGCGCTCATAACTGAAAGCTGCGCTCCTGTGTCAACGAGAGATGTGACAGGAACACCATCAACTTCAATGTCCAGTAGGTTTCCACGTGTAGGCAGGGTCAACAGAGGATTTGTGGGCCGGGTCGGAGTTGCAGCTTCACCTCCGGGAGCTGCACCGCCTAGTTTCCCGAAGGGAAGCGACCGGTTGCAGATGGGGACGAAGAGCGGTGAACGAGAGGCGAACGGGACCGACGGCCTTGCGGAGACGGGGAGCGGCTGGATCTTGGTGGAGCACTGTCGGCGTTGATGTTCCGAGGCGGCGTGTAGGGCGAGAAAGTGCGATTGTCTGGTACATGGCGGTAGTGACTCGGAGACGACCACCGAGGAGACGACGTCCAGCGATTACGGCAATGACGGGCGATGTGTCCAATACCGGAACAATTAAAACAGATGGGTCTGTCATCCGGTGTGCGCCAGTCAGCGGGGTTGCGGCGGAGTGGCGGGAAGCTTTGCGTCTGGGAGCGAGCGGCCGGAGAAATCTGGTAGGTGTTCGTATGGCGGACCGAGCAGAGAGATGGAATGCCCAAACTCGCTATTTCTTCCCGAACGACCGCTTGTATAAGCGAGATAGCGGGCACACTTTCCCGACAGTCGGAACGAATTGGAGCCGGAGCCATGGCCTCAAGCTCACGGCGAACGATACGCGTTAGATCTTCTGATCCTGTCGGCTGAACGAACCGCGGCGGGTCTGCGCACGAGGATGTCGCGGCGGTATTGGGCAGCCTGTCGAAATGTTGAGGGACGCGGCGGCCTTTCGCTTGTTCGAAGCGCCGGCACTCCTTTATAATTGCATCCACAGTGGCACAATCCTTACACATCAGGAGATTGAAGGCGTCGTCTGCAATACCTTTTAGTATGTGACCAATCTTGTCCGCCTCGGTCATGGTGTTGTCAGCCTTGCGGCAGAGAGCCAGCACATCCTGTATGTACACGACATAGGATTCTGTGGACGCCTGAGCGCGGCATGCAAGTTCCTTTTTTGCTGCCAACTGACGACCGACAGGTCTGCCAAACAGGTCACGCATTTTTTCTTTGCAGACATCCCAGCTTGTTAGGTCAGCTTCATGCGTATCGTACTATTGCTTCGCAGTTCCTTTTAGATAAAACATGAGGTTTGCTAGCATCATTGTTGGACCCCACCTGTTGTTGTCGCACACTCGTTCGTACATCGCAAGCCAGTCCTCGACGTCGGTGTTGTCCGTGCCACAAAATGTCCCCGGGTCCCGCAGATGAGTGAGGATGACCGTTGGCGTGGACTGCTGAGGCGTTGTCGGTTGTGTCGGTTGATCTGCCATTGTGGCGGAAGGTAGATGACGTCCACTGCGAAGTTCCGTGATTGTACCCAGCACCTTGCACCAAAATGTTGCAGGAAGAAAGCAGGCCCACGAGTGTAGAAGGATGTATATTTACAAGCGAAGAAATATGGCGTTCAGGCAACGGCCAGAGACTTCGTCTTCCTCTCGTTCGCGTCACCTTCTTCTTTCCCTTCACCGTAACATCATATATTAAAGTAACTTAAATTTCGTTTAGCCGTTTACGGACTGGTGTAGCGACGAAAGGTAAATGGCGATGCAGAGCTAGACCAACGCTCCAAGGTTTCGCATTACACGTGTAATTTCTTAGATAACGGCATTACAGACAACGTCTGACCAGATAGCTAATGAGCAATAGATGCGATACAAGAAAACATACAAAAAATATAAGTAGCCATCTCTTGTAAAATTGCTGGACGCCTGCCAGTGCAATGATAGCCACAAAACGGGTTGATCAGCACATTCTAACTTCAACAAGAAAGACAAGAAAAACAAGTACAATAAAAAAGAACTACATTAGCACGCTAGGATCTATCTAAAGTTCAAAAGTAACGCAACTTTCAGTTTGTTTCATCGACAGAAGTGGTGCCAACAAGGCACACATATGGACACATCCACGTGAGGCCACTTCTTTCTGTAAAGCTTTAGAAGAGCAGAAGCTTGCCGAGGAGCGTACCACGAAGCGGCATAGGAAGTGCAACTAGGCTGTACGTTAACAAGTTTTGCAATTGCTTTCTTTCAGGTTAAGACTAAATTTTACGAGCGTGATTGTGCTCAACGATGTGCGAAGCATCAGGATGATTCTGAACAGAACCCAGGTGCTTAATCGGGCACATGGCGTTGTGCAAGGCATTGACCAGTACGTGGGTGAGTGTGTTGAAATTGAAGTGTTTGCATTTAACTCAAAAAAGACGCGAGACCGTACTCATGTGATGGCTCGACCAAGAGACGGTGGCCGAATCTCGTAGTCTTTCAGTATTTGAATGTATTGAGACCTCTGAAAAAGCTGTGCAGTCTGCAGAGATGAAAACACTCTAATGTGCCTTCGTTCTAGAGTTTTCAAGTGTCGTACTGAAAATTTTTGGTAGGACGGGGGCAGATGGCACAAAACAGCGCTGTGGAAGACTATGCGGAATCCAGCATTGGTGAATTTTTCGCATGGCCTACTGAAATACGACTCTATATTAGTACCGCCAATTCAAGTTGCAGTGTCTCTTCCAACAGTAGCATGACATGCGCCCGAACCTAGGAGGGTAATCAAGAAACCATGAAAGAACCTATGAACACCACGAACCGAGAAGGATGGAACATGGTAACAATTAAATTGTGCATTGTGTTTTACGTGCCGCGACCAAGATATGACTATGGGAGCCACTGTAGTGGGTGACTCCGCAATAAATTTCACTACCAGGGGTTCTATGTCCTATACACTAGCAATGATGTATTCCGCTCCACTGAACTGCATTCTCCGCGGCGGGGATCGAATCCGACACCTTCTGCTCAGCAGCACCTGCCATAGCCGCAGAGCTTCGGCAACGGGTGAAAGGAAAGTGATAAGTCCAATGTTAAGGCAATGGAAGGTTATCCTTTACATATGTTATCATAAATTTGTTATCAATCACAGAGTAGGCGCGGGTATCTGATATTACAGCAGAGATCACGAAAAAGTACTAGTGTCGACCATGTCGTCTATCGAACGCGCCTACATGCTTACATTTACTTTCATTTCAACGTGATTCGCATGTTAAGCGAAACGAAAAAAAATGTAAGCCATGTACTCTGGTGATATGCAAGAGTAACAGAAGGAATAGCAAGCTTGACGAGAAGCGCGGAATGTTAGGCTGCGCAATGAGGGACGTCAATTTCGAGGTGCAGCATGAAGTGCACTGATCACAGAGTTAGGTTCTGCAGATATTGGTCCGCGTTTTGGGCTGAACACTGCGTCATGTAAATGAAGCTAGATGACCTGGATAACGTGCTGCATTACCGCTAGGAGAAGAGGTAACAGTATTTGTTGGATTAAAATGAGGAGAAAGTAGAGTTAAACAAGCGATAAAAAGTGGGCAATCGAACGTGGGCAGCCAAAAAGTTCTTGAATATGTTCAGGTTCCCAAGCAGAAATAATAACGACTGTGCACTCGTCAGGGTTCATTGAGATGCTTTTTCCTTGCATATTTTTTCACGTCCCAAAAAAGGTTACAATCGCGTGCGAACCATTTGTTCATATTGAACATGATCCTCCCCTTTCACATTGTTGGCGTGTGATATGCAGCAGAAAATTCGAAAAATTATCTGAACACGTAAGGCTCGCCAGGACTAGACAAATACCATTCACCCTGCATGAGGGCAATACCAATTCACGATTATAAAGTAGAGTTATTTATGTACAGCAGACATACAGATCAATGTAAACATCTTAGGTGGAGGTGCCGCTATAACGAGTAGCGTCAGGTAGTCGACCTCCGCCCGAACAGACGACATCGGCACCACTAATGTGATATTGATAAGAGTCCATTCTTATCTAATCCCCAGAATGAATCTGCTAAAGTTCCACAATGTTTATGCAATAAATATATCACCGAAGTACCACCTCAGCCTTGTTTAACAAGTCTGCTTGTTGAATACTCATTTCCTATCAATGGCGGCGTCTCCGCTGCATGGCGCAGAGTGCCCAGAGGTAAGGGTGAGAAAGGAGCAGGGCTTCACTACGCGCCTTTATTAGATGACACCACTCCTCACGTTCCATTCGACGAGCCCTATTACCTTCTATTCTACGTACAAACAAGCTGGTTGCTGCTCAGAAGTTTGAAGAGCACAAGCGCCGCCGCGCTGAAGCCGCTAACCACTGGCATGTGGTAGACGTGGCGGAGGTCGGCACCACTGGCTTGGAGCAAAACCGGGTGAGCAACCGCCAACGCCACGTTCCCGGATCAGACGAATAAAGAGAACACTATTTGTTATACCATACAATATTAAAAACCACTGCCCCTTCCGCTTTGAGAACATGGTCGAACAGCGAAGCTGTGTTAGCCGGCCTGCCGTGTTAGGCCGGCTGCAATGGGAGCGAGCGTCCGGGCCATAGTTGCATTCGCGCCTGCTTGGATGGCCCGAACGGTGATACTTGCGGGCGATGGGACGCGTCGGCGTCCACGGACGACGGCGTTCCTAGCGCGTTGCGGGGGGATAGGACGCGTTGGCGTCCACGGGTGACTGCGTTCCTCACGCTTTTACTACAACGTTCCCAGACGAATCCTTGACCAAAGCTCCGTATATAAAACCAACGCTAACGCGAACTCCTCTCACACCCTACTCATCCGTTGATCTACTTTTAGGGGAGAAGCACCTTAAGGCCGAGCCTTGTCCCCTCTCGTAGTTTTCCGTAGCTGTGGTTTGCATGGAGACCGCTAGGGGCATTGTGGTGCACAAGGACTATATAAGCGCTTTATATACTGTACACTTGTGCAGTATATATAGTCATAACCACATAAAGCCCACAGACAACGAAGCCAAGTAAAGCATCGGGGAAATTAAGTGTAGTTGAAATTGGAATGTAGAAAATAATGAAGAAAAGGGAAATCAAAGTGGACGAAAAGATAACTTATCGCCGGCGGGAGCCGAACCCGCAACCTACGCATTACGCGTGCGTTGCAATACCAATAGTGCTACGGCGACGGCTGTCGCCGTAGCACAATTCCCTTTCCTGCATTATTTTCTACATTCCCATTTCAACTACACTTAATTTCCCCGATGCTCTCCTTGGCTTCGTTGTCTGTTGGCTTTATGTGGTTATGACTAATAAAATCGAGCCCCTTGGCTCCCATTCTTCTTTCGTATATATATATATATATATATATATATATATATATATATATATATATAGTATATGTACGCGAAGCTCGGGCCACCAACCTCAGGTAGAGAACGCTTCCGCCGTTTTGCCGTCGCTTTCTATACTGTACACAAGTGTTGTCACTCATTTGCATGTTCGAGTGGGCAATGTAGGGGGATTCACGGTTACCGGTATGATCCCCCTGTGCTTCGCCCACTCATCATCATTCACTTCGTGGGTATGCGGTTTTGTTCCTACACCGCCATTGGTTGGCGTGCCTCACGCTCTCCCCCTCCAAGGCGAGTATTGGATGGCGCGACTTATGTCAACCTTCTCTCCATTCTCCTTTTTTATGGAGGGAAACCCCTTTCCCCCTGTTGAGCTCTTATTTTTCTCCTCTCAGGCTAGGTCACGTGACGCCTTTTTAACGAAGTCCGACAACGACGGCGCAGGGTCCGCATAAGCAGCTTCGCTGTAAAAACGTATTAGCACCTTAACAAGATGTAAGCAAAAGGGGTAGCCCATCAGAAACAGCGCACAAGTGCACATACAACACACACGTCCACGTTCTTTATGCGCTACGCCTTTTGCCTCCATCATGTTATACCAAGAAGCCCTACGTCCAACTTTAACCAATTACAAACCCATCGTAAAAAAGATTGCCTGCGCATTACCATCGCCAATTATCTCCAAAATATAAATGCGCCACCAAACATTTTTGTATTCATAACTATAACTAAATAATATAACTAAATACCGAACAACCCAGCGCAGTGAGCAACCACTGCAGGCCGGTGACCTCGGGGGAATAGGCCATGAAAATAAAATGACCACTCAACGAAAAGCAGAGGAAATGAAAAGGTTCAGCCAGTTGAGTGCTGAACGCACAACTTTTGTATGACCGTATGCAATACTCTACCAAATAAACCACCGCAGCAACTGTCGCCCTAAACCACTTTATTTGAATGTGTGCTTACTGCAATGTCTAGAAAAACGCAAGGACTGATTTTCACTGCGGAAATTTCTTAGTTCAAGCACCATCTCTGCACCGCAATAATTAAATCACACAGAGCTTATAGTGGATTCGCGATGTTCATTTCCGTATTTCCTGCAGGTGTGCCTTCGTTCTCATCGCAGATGCTCATCCTTCAATTCATTTTCGCTCAAGCAACACCCTCTAATCAATTCATTTCTCTTTATTGATCACCAGGGTTTGGGCTGTTAAACGGTCATCTTTGGAAAACAAACAAAAAGTTCGTCATGTCTACTCTGCACGATATCGTATTCGCAACCAGGCCAGAGGAAAAATTGAAGGTAAGGCAATAAAGTGATGGCGCTCTCCTCTTACAGTCGCCGAGCTCATCGTGACATTGAGTAGCCCTTTTGGTCCCAATATCTACCTGCTATATGACGGCCCTATAGAAGTTGGGAAAATTTCTATTCAGAGTGGCATTTCAACTGAACTTTCTCGATAGCCACTTCCAACACAAAATAGAAATCCTTCTTACATAAATGGGAATCCGCATCATGTTGTTGTGGTGAACCAGATCAGGACATATCGGAACAAAGACCAGAACTGTTAAATTTAAAACCGTGCTCTCGTTAGGGACTATTCTTTAATCATGGCTTTTTCCAGGCATTTTAAGAAGGGCATTACGTGCAGTGTGGAATTATTTGTGTTTTACAACGTAGCTTCAAAGTGATGACTTCTGGATGCGTTAAAATTTTAATTGAGTACCTTTTTAAAACACTCCTTATCAGTATGACGTCACATCATCCACCATTTCATTCTATTTCATTTTTCTATGACAATCAATATTTTGTTGGTTACTTTCACTAGTCAGTCATAGTTCTTTAACCTATATAAAAGTGATACGGGGTAAAAGAAGGCAGGCAATCGCCACCTCTGCAACAATTTTCTTGGTAAATATATCAATCTTTGCCATTACCGTATGTCTAAATGAAAAAAAAAATATTTTAATGACTCTACTATTCTCGCCTTAGCTCTGCTGGCAGTAACAGCGGAAGAGAACGCAACCACCATCACGATAGTTATGATAAGACTAAACACAAGGAAAAGGTGGAGAGAATGGGGCAGTTTTCACGTTTCAAATTTTGGTAAGATGATTTTTATATACATGCAAGTAGAGGTGCTCTAAATTTCTCTTAGTCATTCGTCTGCAAAATCACGGAATTTCTTTCCACGAGAAGATTCTGTACTTTAGTTGAAAAAATGTTTTTCAGATTTATACGCGGGCATGTCAGCACTGCACACATGACATGACATGACAAAAACTTTATTTGAGTCCTGAGAAACTGAGATCTATGCGAACCGAAGGCTCCCCCAGATTAAGTCAGTGGCTCCGCCCACGATGGAACCGGGAGACCAAGACCCGTCGCGATGTCTTGGGCCCTCTGGACAGCCTGGAGTTGAATTTGAAGATTGCTGCTTTTGAGGGATTCCTCCCATTGCTCTTTCGTGTACAGACAACGATATTAGTTGTCTTCCTTCGCGCTGCCACTTATTGGCATGTAACTTCAGCGTGAGGTCTCTGCATTACATTGAACTTACACTCACGGCGGAGTCATTTTTGACGTAATGACCACGTGGACGATAGAACAACTTATTGGTGCTTCAAAATTCTGGAAATGCGCTTATCGAAACATCTCGTTTGACCCACACCGAATGGCGGTCATCGCTCTGGAAGTATAAATAAAGCAAAAGCGCATGATGGTTGTGGCGCTAGCTTTACCACAACACGTTCCTTGCTACGTGCTCACTGCTTGCTGGCTTTCCCTCGTATTAATGCTGCAGTGAGCGGGATGTCGGTCATCATGCGTAGGACAAAGTATTTATGTCGAAAAGGCTATAGTGTGAGTATTTCGCATATCATCTATTTCAGCCAAGAATAACAAAAGAAGGTTAACAAGAAATAAAAAAATTCACAGGCCGGCGCTGCACACGCAGCACATTCACAGGGTAAGCTGGTGGAGCGTCTCAAGAGTAGCTCCAATTTGGGCATCACGCACAAAACTGCTATTTACGGACCTTTGTGAAGTCGAAAATGTGATTTAACATTCGCTTCCACTACATGTTTAAGTATTGGTAGAGTGTATCCGTGACGGGTTTCCTCTGATAAAAGCTGCAATGATGTCAAAAATATTTTCACTTTCCCACTACTGAAATTGTTCCGCTCTTTGTAATTGTCCCGCCTCTAACTTGTAATTTAGAATTTTAAAACCGGCGTGGACTTTCATAAGCCACAATTCGCATTCTAGACGCCTCTCTGTCACAGGAGTTTACGCAGCCATGATGGCTAGATTTTTATGGAGTCGTGCGCTTGAGCATGGGAACGCGAAATTGACTCAATACTGCCCCTGCGGCCCTTCTCATTAGCGTGCATACAAACAGCGCGCATACAAACCGGGATTGAATGCAACGCTAAAATTTGGTCGGGCGTACCTCAATACGGTTTACCTACTTTCGGGCGCGTTGATTAATCGAAGCTACCGGATAAATTTCTTACGCCGAGGCAGATCACAACCTGACAAAATGATTAGGCTCTGAGAGTGATTTCCGGCCCTGAGGTGACATGACAAATGTTTACCTATGCTTTTCTGCATTTCTTTTCTCTGTGTGAATGCGCCGGGTGAAAGAACGTGTAGGTGTTGTGTAGCGCTGCAGACTTAGCAAAACTATCGTATACATCACATCGTACTTTCAACTGGTACTCCCATAATGAATATATTCGAAGTTGCCCGCCCGTCAGTTCTGTTGTCGATAATGATATCACCTCGGTGCTTATTTTCAGACGCCATCTTTTATGGCACAGCTGTTAAAATAGCGAGCTTTTTATGGATGAACCACACCAAATGCCGTCTTTTCACGCCCGACATGCTGGGACCACCTCGAGTAATTTGAGAACTCTGATCTGTGCAGCCATTTGCGAGGAGCATCGTTTAAAAGTTTCCGCTTGAGTAGAGCCAACTCTTATGTGCACATACGCGTTATCTTCGTGCTCCTGGCTACAGGCGGCGAAGCCAGCAGCTGCCACCTTGCTTCGGACATGCCCGGAGCTCTAGGTATTGGAGCTCCCGCAAGGGATATCCACAACAATTCCTTTCTGTCAGTCTCAAAACATTCACCAGAACTCATTGGTGCGTTTTATTCTGTTCTGTCCTTTTTTAAGAGTGAAGCTGTTTAAGCTACCCGCAACTCCGTTATTCGTCCGCGAAACACTGCGTCGAGCTATGTTGTCACCTCGCGTTGCCTAGCAACCAGGAGCAGCTGGGCATAACCGGACAGAGCCGTGCTCCACTCCGCCAAGATACGCCCATCTGCCTACACACTGCATGCAACCTCGTTAAGGAGAGAGAATGAGAGCATGCGCGCGACGATTGCAATGCTCGGGAGAGAGAAAAAGAAAATGAGAGCGCGATAGAAAGGGAGAGAAAGAAATTGTAGCAGCCCCTACGAGGCAGCGCACAGAGCTGCTGCCGACGCCATCCGCGTTTCCCCGCTTTCCCTGCATTCGCGCCGAACGCGCGCAGTGCAGCAGGCGCCTCTGGCAGCGGCTCGACAGGTTTCGACCAGCCACGCTGCGGCATGTGTAGAGGTGCAGCTTGGCCGTAACTTCACCGGAGAGATAAAGATCCGAGCCGCGGCGCGATGGCGGAAGAACTCTTCTTGACTCTGTGGCGAGTACGGACGACCAAGGAAGATCTGGACAACCGAAGAAGAAGCCGATCATCTTGTAGCGCGTCGCGCGGCCAAGCGAGAATCTACGCTTGGGCGGTGAGCCGATTTGCAATACCGTGCCTAGCAGCTTTTTGCATTTCCTAGCAAAATTTTTCCAAGCCTAGTCGACGACGGGCGGACAGTTCAGATCGCTCTCGTCAAAACAAGGCGAAAAGACTTTGCCGCGAAGACCCTGTTGGGCGTGGTGCCGAAATTGGAGCTACTCTTTGTTGTATCGGCGTGGCGGCTATGGATGCCACGCCGGTCACGCGGGAAATGCGGGGGCACGCCGGGACGGTGGCCGACAAGTCACACAGACGCAGATGGGTACCGAGGCCAAGAACTCTTTATTGGCGAAGACAGCTCTGTATATAGGCGGGCGTAGTTACACACAGTGCCTCCTGGGTGCGAAATATGTGGGTTTCTGAACCGAAACCCCTACATCACATCATGCCCCCTCTTTTAAGTAAGGTGGAGAATTTCAACAGCATTATACAGTAGTAAATAGGATCATATGTATGAGATATGTCCCTATGCAACATTATACAGTGGTAATGGTCACATTAACGATTTATCTGTATCTCTGTCCTTCGTGCGAAAATGTAACGGTATGTTACAATAGGCACTCGGTAATGTTTAAGCAAAATAGACACAATACAATAGATACACTATTAATACAAATATACATATAATGGCTAACATCGCCACTAACCTAAAAACACTGACTCACTTTTCACAGTCGTGGCAGTAACAGGCACAATAGACCGCAATTACACACACAATGGCTAAAGGAGCCAATAAAGCAAGCACAATGAAACTTTTCATGGTCCCGACAACATTTTAAAAAGGCAATTATTATTATTATTATTTGATTTGTACACATATACACACAAGGACACAAAGGGATTAAGGAGGGAGCAAGCTGACAACTGCCACTGAGAGGGGCACAACGCCTGCCTACTCCTACAGGAGGAGGGAATAGAGGAAATGAAAATATGAGAAAAGAAAAGAGCAAATAAAGAAATGACGAAGACACAGACAGAACAAAACAAAAACAAAACAAAATAGAAATAACGTCTAGAAACGGGAGGCCAAGTCAGTGTCCTTCAGAAAACTTAGCAGGGCTCGATGGGCCTGGTCACGTCTTGCAGCGCTTCCCTTGGAAAAAGGCAATCGTCAAGGGTCGCACATGGCAGCCCTATAAGTCTGTACTCCTTAATTAGTAATGCGCGCGGCGCAACGAATGCGGGACAATCTAAAACTAGATGTTCAAGTGTCTCACAGGAGCCACAAAACGTACACGACGGGCTGTCCACACGTCCTTGTCGGTATAGGCGTTCGCGCACCAACACACACCCAACCCTTAACTTGTATAACAGTGCTCTAGCACGACGGGCCAGGCCTCGACCACGAACGCGTGGAGGGAACGATCCGTCTGCAACACGCTGGTCTGGGTGCTGCTTTAGGAGGTGTCGGCGTATCAGGAGACGGGCATTTTCAAATGTGCACGAAATGTCAGGGCAGTCACATTCATGGTGGGCACAGCTTGAAGCGAGGCGATCAGCCTCTTCATTTCCAGCGATGCCCACGTGCGAGGGTACCCACTGGGCAATGAGGGACACTCCACAGGAAGTAATTTTGCCGGAAGTTTCTTGGATACTGCACAACAATGGGCTATCGGCATCTTGTCTAAGTCTGCTGAGGGCAGCACGGGAGTCTGTAAGAATGACGACCTTCAAGGCGTTTAATTCTTCGTGTACGTATTTCAGAGCAACATCAATCGCTGCTAGTTCTGCAGTTGTTGATGAGGTTGGATGTAGTATTCTAAATACCCGTCTGATGCCAGTCGAAGGGCAGAAGAAAGCTGCAGAAGCGCCTTGCGCGTCGTTGTGTACAGATGCGTCCGTGAATACCTCAATATAACCTTCAAATTTTTCAAATAGGTGGGACTGGGCCAATTGAAATAGTGCCGGAACAGGCTGACTAGATTTTTTGTGTATTTCAGGAATTGTCAGATAAATGGGGAAGGAGCATTTGTTGCGCTTCTTCGGAGTTGTGAAAGAAGTGTCTCCTGAACTGTGAGTAATGTCCACAAACAATGCCGCCATTTTCCCCATCCGAGAGAATGGGCGCTGAAGCAGCCGATTAATCAGTGCTTGGCCGTCTGATGCTCGGTGCAAACGCTCGATATGGTGTAGCGCTCTCTGGTCTGCTTGCAAGCTCAGGGGCAACTGGTGCGCTTCCGTGAGTTGTGGAACAGATTGCGCCTCACGAGGTAAGCCAAGCATGACTCGGAGGGCAACACGATGGTCCCGTTCCAACTCAGACATCACATTTGGCGGCACGTTCAAGACTGGCAAGGCATACATCACGCCAGAGAGGACAGACGATTGGTATACCTGAAGTGCTGTCGTCTGGTCGCAGCCAGCGCCTCTAGCAGTCAAGGCGGCCACATACTTGAGCAGCGACCGGGATTTGCACCGCACAGAGGTAAGGGCAGGGCGCCAAGAGAGGCGATCATCGATAATTACGCCCAGGTAGCGGTGGTGTTGTACCCATTGTACCGGTGTCTCTCCGAGGTACAGCCGGCTCATGGTTCGACGAGCCCGTTGCCTTGGATGATACGCAATCGCGGCTGACTTAGCTGGTGAGATCTGCAGACCAACTTCCTCCAAGTACTCTGAAGTCGCATTCAGAGCTCTCTGCAAGATTCCACGAAGACGTGGACCGTGGTACGAAGGACCGCTGATCCACAGTGCAATGTCATCAGCATAGATTGCTATACATATTGGAAAGTCTGCTTCCTGAGGCAATCGGCTTGGAAGTCCAGCAAGTACACTGTTGAAGAGAAGCGGCGACAAGACGCTGCCTTGTGGTACACCGCAAAAAGGCAAACAATCAAGAATACAATGCACACTCAATATATCACTAGGGAACAAAGTGCCTTAAATGATGTGGCCTCGTAAGGCGTCTTTAGGATCGCCAGGGTATCTGATGCGAGAAATGTGTGGGCCCAGGGCCCTGCATTGGAGCTACTGATGGATGAATTTGACTCTGTGGTCTAGTTACACGCCTATTAGGCGAATTGAAGACATTATTTTGGCTGGCCACCACAGCCGGACATTAAATCGGTGCCTGAACAGCCGTATGCTCCGTAATACGCTCTGCGGTGGTATCTGCGAGCGGTGCACATAGACTGGGCACGTCAGTCAGCGTTTGATGTACCTTTTCACCTTGCCCTTTGGTTAGAGACTGTTTAACCGCAGGAACAGAGATAGTTACCAGCGTAGGAATTTCAAACGAAAGGGCCTGCGAGTACTGTGTCAAAGGAGGATCCACCGGGAACTGTAAAGGACGATTTGCATCACTATGTTTCTCCAAATGTACCAGTACCAACGTCGAAGCGTTCCAAATGTTCCCATCACTCAACTTAAATCATGGTCCCCAACCTATACTAGCGCCGTGAAAGGATATCTATATTTAGGCTTTTTTCCTGGCAATCTGACTTTAACTTTGTTCCAAATCAGAAACTTGGATGACTTCGCACCCCTCTTTTGGTCCACATACTGTTTCACATTCTGCTGCCTACGGAATAGCCTCGTCCGCACAACGTGAGATCAACTATGTCAACAGATTAACGAGGTTGTATATTATGTAAAAGTCTATCAGGACATAATACTGTCGTTGCCTGTGCAGTAAACTTGTATGTGCCTAAGAAATCTGTGATGGCTTTTTGAGCGGGCGGCGTTCAAGCTGAGAAAGCTGAATTTGTTCGTTTAACGTCCTGTTAAACCGCTCGACCTGTCCATTGGCATGCGGGTAGTAAATAGAGGAACACATGCTTAATTCCTCGCTCTGCAAGAAAAGTTTCAAACTGTTGCGACTTAAATTGTGGAGAATTCTCCGTCAGTATGTATGTGGGAATTCCTTCTCTACTGAAAACTGCAGACAAGTAGGTCACGACAGCGTCTGAAGTTGCTTGACATGCAAAATAGACTGCGGGCCATTTTGCACGTGAATTGGGACATTTGTTGCATCGGCTTGGCGGCTATGGATGCCACGCCGGTCCGGTGGGAAATGCGGGGGCACGCCCGGACGGCGGTCGAACAAGTCACGAAGTCGCAGATGGGTACCGAGGCGAAGAACTCTTTATTAGCGTAGACAGCTCCTTATATAACGGGCGTAGTTACAAACAGCGCCCCCTGGGTGCGGAATTTGTGGGTTTCGGAACTGAAACCTCTACATCACATTCTTGAGCCGCTCTACCAGCTTACAGTGTGACTGTGCTGCATGTGCCGCGCAGGCCTGTGACTTTTTTTCTTACTGACGACGTTTCTCAGTGAATTTTCTCTTCACATGCATCTTCACAGGTCCCGTTGCAGTGGTTGATGAAACAATTAGAGGAAACCAATGGCCAGCCAACATCAGTTCGCCAGTACATCATGCCCTGTGTGGTCGCCAGCGTTTCCTCATTGTTTTTCCCGTCGACACTGTACAGCACAGGCGGCACCCTACAGCATATGACGCAAGTTCTGGGCAAGATGGCCGTTCCCTTATTCAGTGGCCAACAGTTCGAGACGACACCAGCCCTGCTCCGGAGCGTATTGCAGCGCTTGCCGTTCACTAGAACTGGCAAAATGTGTGCTCTTGTGAACGAGTATACAGACTTTATTAGGTAAGCCAGTAAAGCCTTGGCAAAGTTTACTTTTCTGTGCTTTGTAAGACGATCTTTTATATCGAAGCTTCCTCTACCAATCAACGGTTCTTTCGTGTGCCTAGCAGAAAGCTACCGTCAAAGTGGGCCGATCCTGGCAATAGTGCAGAAAGGGTCCAAGCTCATTAAACTCATTCTCTCAAAGGAACAACCCAGCGAACAATTCTCATTCTCTCTTGCTCTCATTCTCAAAAAGAGAGAATGAGAGGAAGAAAGAGAGAGAGAGAGAGAAATAATGAAATAGAGACAGAGAAAGAGAGAAAACAAAATAAAATCACTACGAAAATAACAGAAACAAAGAAAGACAGAAAGGAAGAAAGAGATATAGAAAAAGAGAAAGCGAGAAAGAAATAGAGAGAGGAAGAGAGGGAAAGAAGGATAGATAGATGTATAGATAGATAGACAGAAACATAAAGAGAGAGAGAAGGAAAGACACACATATATAGAGAGAGAGACGGAAAGAGAGCGAGAAATAAAGTCACCACGAAGGTCAGATGTACACACGACGAGCTTCGGTTGCCGCCATTTTCTCGGTGGGAGAAGGGCTGGCGATTATTCAGCCATTGCTTAAGCTTCAGTAGTATTGAAGCTTAAACAATGATTGAAAAAGATATAAGAAATACCTTAGTTTCAGGCTAAGGTTAACGTTTCATTTAAATATAACTAATGCCCACCATGCCACTTACCATGGCGCCCCACGAGGAAGAACAATTTGCATTATTTAAACAAAAAAAACGTCATTAATTGTAATGTATACAGGTATGAGAATGGTGAAAATACCAAGAATGCTATTTTCGCATTAAAACAAACACCAAGCAATATTATTAAAATAATACGTGCACAGGAACGCTTACATAGGTGCTAATAAGTATTATTTGAAGATTTTCTTAAAATATGCACGTGATTTTGTATATCCTGATAAGTCATAGAGAAACGGAGAAGGTTTGTATGAAATATCTGGGCAATGGCGGAACATTTTCAAACTCGGGTGGTTTCTCGCAAACCCTGTCCATGACTTAAATGGAGAATTGCGGCGCGAAGTAAACGAATGCAGGACAAGACCGACAAACATGTAGCGCTCGAATTTGTGTCGTTACACGGTGTTCCTTTACTTTGCGCTACCATTAATCATTGTGAACACGACTTATCAGTAGAGAAATCTACTACCCTTCACATTCTAGTTAGAGGTGATAAAATGTACCACGCAATTGTGAATAAATAGTAAGCCCAATTTATGGATAGCGTTAATCACCTTCAGCAATACAGAGGCACTCACGCGGTGGGTGCTTCTCTAGTTACTCGAACATAGGTGCTCCCATTCGGCATTAATGCATAACCGTGCGCCGTATTTTCTACAACTTACTTCAGATGCTCACCGGTAAGCGAACATGATTCTTGCCGTCACATGCGCTCGAGAATTCAGTGATAAAGCTCTAGAAGTGTCGTCCGGAACTGTCTGGGATTTCTTCGGTAGAAAGTAAATTCAAATGGCAATTTGTTTCAATTGTTCGTATTCGAGAACTCTCTTGCCGGCAACGTAATGTCACGTTCTGAAAAACTGTAAAACGATCGAAAACAATTGTTCGTTCGTGTCGAACACTCCCCACTACTTCCCTTTCATTTCTTCATTCATCATGTAAGCTCTGGGGTGCTATAACGTAAAATGATTCCAAACTATTTTGATTCTAAACTCCTGACCTCAAATTTACGTAACCACCGACGCAAGCATCGGGCGGGGACCCGCAGCGTTGTCTGAACAACCCAATCAAACAGTCTCCTCGTTTATAGAAGGTCACCTTTGTTCGCTTTCAAAATCAATAGCATTGTCTACACTCAGTGTTTTTTCTTACCTAATTGGCTGACAAGAGGCGAGGAGCACGCTCTAGTGGAGAGGCTTTCGATAGGGCCGAGCCAGCACAGTGAAAATAGATAACTGCATGAAGAGGGTGGTGCCGGCTTCTCCGATTGGGCCGCTTCGCCTTACTTAGCTTGCGGTGGCTGGTTGAAAATCGCGGCGGCGTGCAAAGGAAGGGTAAGAATGCCGCTAAAACGGATCCTCAGCAGGGAAGAGTTGGCAGAGCGATGTCGTATGCATGCCAAGGTATCGATAACGTTTTGCTGCCACGCATAAAAGGTTTATCATGCGCAAAGAAATACATGATCACTTCTTCTTTTTGGGGATTTACGTGCCAAAACCAGTTATGATTATGAGGCACACCGTAGTGGAGGGCTCCAGATTGGTTTTGACCACCTGGGGTTCTTTTAAATACATGATCACGGGCAGGTGGGAGTAGCGGGGGCCTGAGCGATCGGCTGGCAGCCATCTTCTATTACTTTCGGAACGGGGCAGTCTGTGTCTGTAGAGAAAAACGTTCAGTTTTATTGGTCATAGTAATGAATATTTTTCGCTTACACGTCCTTTTCGACGTGATGAGTTTTCGTGATTTTGTGAGGTCTTTTGACAGACAGGCGAAGGAGGCGTACCAGGAAAACATTGCACCAATAGCACAGGGCTAACGGTGAAAAGGCGTCGAATCAGGCATGATTATTTTTGTTGTGCGGTTTAATCATGTATATTCAGTGTGTACACGTTATATCAGATGTGGAGATATTGCGGTGGGGAGCTATTGCAGACAGACAAAGCTGCGAGTGGCCTGAAAACGTTTTGACCAATCGTGGAGGCTGATTGCAGAAATTGGAATCAAAACAGTTTGGAATCCTTTTACGTTATAGCGCCCCTGGTTTAGTGCAAGTACACCAGCGAATCAAAAATATTTTTTCAGTATAGGTTAGGGTTCCACTATTTTATAACAAAAACGTCGTACTATCTGCGGCCAATAATAATTTCGCAGTGATTTTTCCTGTCAATAATTTCAAGCATAAAGTCAACACCCACACCGAAGGCTGTCACGATTGCAGCGTTTTATTTATTTAGCACCGCCTGCTGTCCCACGTCAGCGGGTGGCTTAGTTTTCCACGATTTCTTTCCTTCATGTCGGCCACAACGAGAAAAATTAGGCGCGCAACCAGGTGACAAAGCCTCGTGTGCAGGTAGTTTCATCACGGGCTCGTAACTCAAGTTCCCTGAATGGGGAATTTTTCAGATCTATTGGAAATGTGATTTATTTTTTGCCGGTTTTACTTAACGGATATAATTGGAATAATGAGGAAAAGCATAATTGATGGCAGGTTTGTGCAATGTTGCGGGCATTTTCGATCCGTGTAATTGCATCATTTTTGACAAGCGTTCAATTGCCCCATACATTTCGTACATATCGGCATTTACAGAGAGCTGTGATGTATGCGACCTAAGCTATTGGCGAATGCAATGCATTGCTTAATCTGTATGCGACGAACGACACTGTTATTCTTTCTGAGGTTTTACGTGCGAAAACCAGTTATCATTATGAGGCACAGCCGTAGTGGAGGGCTCCGGAATAATTTCGACCACCTGGGGTTCTTTAACGTGCACTACAACGCAAGCGCACGGGCGTTTTTGCATTTTGCCTCCATCGATATGCGAACGCCGTGGCCGGGATTCGATTCCGCGATCTCGTGCTCAGCAGCTCAACGCCTTAGCTGGCTGAGCCACCACGGTGGATACGAACCACAGTAGCCGATATATTTGTGCTAATTGTCGGGTAAGCGTCCTCTGAAATGCACAATAAGTGAAGGCTGCAGATGGTGACATCGGATTCTCTGAATAAGAGCTCCATGTGCACAAATCTACTGCTAAAGGGCTACGGTACATTGGTTTAGGTTCAATGCCGTAAAAAATAACAGATGGACGCTTGCATGCGAAATTAATCGTAAAAATTGCAAGCTCCCCCGTAATCGAGAGTAGATGTAAACATGAAATGGCTACCGGTAAAGAAGATTAGTTGAATCTAATACTAGCAACGATCGTGAAATGGGTGTAGGCATGTTCGCAACGGAACACTCTACCACACCACAGCACTGCCATATTGTACACTGGTCAATATAGACGGTGTCCAGCTAGAAAAAGAAAATCCCGGCTGAAGGCAGTACGAATGACTGCGAAATGCGCCAGGGAGACAGAGCGCACTGCCCAGCTAGAAGAAAATCACCTGAAGGAGGCACCACGCAGCGTGGCGCCATCTTTCGAGGTGACGCAAAGCACGCGCCGCGGAACTCGCGGTCCGCTGGCGTTCAAAAGAACACAGGCAACCCGGCCTCAGCGCAAAAAGATGACAGTCTAATGTATGGTTCATTGTACTTGCCTTATGAAGGTCTTTATTGTAAATGACAAATAAAACTTCCGCGTACTAGAAGTTACAGCTTGAGTGATTTTGGAAAAAAACTTAAGGAAGAGCTCGGAAGCAATATTTTTTCCAACTTGGTTGGGCAGTAACTAGCGTACGTAATGCGTTTCAGTACAAATTTATGGGTGCCGCAGACCGCATTTTGTTAACTTTGGCTGCTTTCGCGGATGATCTAGTTTTATTCTCGCAACTACGTCTGAATGTTCTCGTTTGAGTTCCCGGATAACGACTCTGGCTTTTGGCTCAAGGTCACTTGAAGTTCGCCGACAACGGGAGCTAAAAGCATCTCACACTTAAAAACCTAAAAAGCGGAAGCCAGCTTTGTATTTTACTACAACTAAAACACCCCGAAGTCCTGTCTTTAGGTATTTCCACAGCGTGTGCCTGTATTGAATGCGCTGTTGAGGCATATAACAGAAATTTTCAGCTGGTTGCGAAATATTGTGCTGAATTAAGTTTTCTCGTTTGCTAAAGATGCTTTGAATGAGATAGAATCTTCCAGTATTTCAGTAAACGCAGTTTACCATAGGTAAGAACACATTTCAGTACCATTTCTTGATCCAGTTTTGCAAGAACGTAGTCGTTCTACGCAACACTGATTAATAATGAGGAGACTAGGGAACTCAGAGAAGTCTTAAGTGACTTGTGCAGACTTTAAACCAAAATCTTCTTTGTTGTGTTCGCACTATAATTCTTCTTCTTTCTAGGGTTTTACGTGCCAAAACCAGTTCTGACTATGAGGCACGCCGTAGTGGAGGGCTCCGGATTAATTTTGGCCACCTGGGGTTCTTTAACGTGCACTACAACGCAAGCACACGGGCGTTTTTGCATTTCGCCTCCATCGAAATGCGGCCTCCGCGGCCGGGATTCCATCCCGCGACCTCGATCTCGCACTATAATTATTGCTAAGTCAATCATCAAGAAACATCCGCGCTGCAAGGTAGAGAGCCAGCGCTAATACTTGTAAAATTTACTTGCTGGTAGTGCCATCAAAACTGGACAAGCCATCCTCTGGTGTGTCAGATAACCAATCTGGTAGCGTGATAAAGCTATAAACTAATGTATACCGCAAAAATGCAATCAGGGTTGATAAGAAGGTCCGCTAAGAACTGCAAGAAATTACAGCGATATGCCGGATGTACTAGGTGTCGTAAATCTTAGCGTTAATATTTAAAGATCTACGAAAAATTATATTAAATAGTGCATCATAGAGTAGATCACCAGCGTAGACGGGAACTTCATTTGCTCTGCATTTTGAGGCCATTATGTTTACAACAAAGTATTTTTGAAAAAAAATGCGTAATCCCTCATGACCTGTTAACAATGATCCACGCTCGAGAGCCTAGCGACATATTTTGTTTAGGCGGCTGCTCTGTGTCTTCTTTATAAAAGGCACAGCATCAGCTTATAATGAGAGATTCTTTTACACATTTTTTTAGAAAACAAATCGAGGACTACAAATCTACGTGGGACCAGGAGCCAGTCAAGGACTTTATTAAGTGCTACACTGAAAGGATAGAAAGGGCACAACTGGACGGTGATCAAGCGTTCCAGTGTAAGTCATATGTTTACGATATACGTGTACGGGGCATGCATTGCTTCTACGGTTTCTTTCGCCAAGCAATATGTACAATAGAACGCGTCTGCAACGACAAAACTTTCATAGCGAACGATTGATTATGTCCCGAGCAAATTTCTATCTTTGATAGGCATTTTGAACGCATTTGCAACGAAGACCACAACAACAAACTTTGCTGTACACGGGACGGAATGAGGCCCCTCCAAAGGCCAATTTGTTGTAGTACAACGAATGTCATGTGAATGTACCACTGCTATGCTCTACAGACTTCACTAATGCGTGCTAGTGCTTACGGCACCGCAAGCGACACACTTGTCGAACTTTCAAAAATATATGTGGTCCTGCCGCTCTGATCAACGAAGCGCTCAACTCGAACGCCGACTGTTGTAATGCTTAAGCGGGTGCGAATGCTAGCAAATACGTCATAGTTTATGACGATGTAAGGATGTAACCTTAGTCCCTTTCAATAATGTTGACTAACTTTGAATAATTTTTTTTCAGACAAATGTTCCTAGAACCTACCAACGGTCTATTGAAAGCTTTAAAATCGTTTTTTTTAATTTCCTAACGGCGTCATACCAATATCCTATCGACTACTGTCCACCGATGTTGAATTAAAATTGAATTTACAAACTTACTTTAAACGATGAATGAACATCCCTGAAACAATAAAAGCAAGGTTTACTAACCATCTTCATACATCTTAGAAATCTATTAATCATATTCTACCAACTTTTTATTCCTCAACATAGAAATATCCTGGTAAATTTTTTCCTACTTTTTGCTGCTCGCCCTAGAAACGTGCTTGTAATTTTTTTCCGATTTTTCTGTTTCTTGCCCTAGAAACATCCTTGTAACTTTTTCCAACTTTATGTTGCTCGCCCCAGAAACATCAGAGGGATATAAAAGTATGTACCTTGTAATGAAACACAGCAATCCTTTCAAACACTAATATTTATTTTCCAACCATTTCATACATGTCCTCAAAAGCCAAAAGCAAGCAGCGACGATAATGTGTTCTTGATATACCCCTTGCTGCAAGCCTAAGGCAAGGAAAAATCCACAAATAGTTAGAATAGCATCTGTGGAACAGAGAGAGAGAAAACGAGAAGGGAGAGGTAGGGAGGTTAACAAAGGTCGTGCCCGGTTGGCAACCCTACACTTGGGGAGAGGACTTAGGGACGAGATAGCTTGTAGCACTCATCCACAAGAATTTGACTTCAAATGACCCACAAAAAAACGAAGTTTTCAACTGACTGCCTTGCCACACATATTTAGAAAGGCGTTCACACCTGCGTGGTCTAAAGTATATTTTTGGGCGACGTCCTTGTGGGCATTAGAACGCCACCCAAAAAGTGACTGAAGCATAGCTGAAGCAGTACTGCTGCACAGAATATGCACGTGTTACATGTACGAATCTTACACTTGTGTGAAGTAGCCGTAAATCAGTTGCAGTAAAGATATTTGAAGTTTTTAGAACAGCTTCAGCCAGATATGCCTAACTGGCCATAAATGTGATGACATGCAAAAAGCACATTTTGCCTAAACAATGTCTTATGCAGTAGAAAACATTTTTATAGACCCTCTAGAGCGCATTATTCAAAGTATGAAAATTCAATTCATTAAAAGCACAAAAATATGAAATTAAAAAGTAACTATGTCAAGATTTCCACCAAGTGCAGGGTAGCTTGAGCATGAAGCAAGCTTCCTTGTGACATCTCAGTAAATCTGAGGTACTGAGCATATGGTACCGCAAACCACATACGCACACATCCGTTCTGGGCAGTAGTCAGCACTGTTACCAGGTCACCCCGTAAGCTTGTGTATTAGGCAGCTGACAAGTAATAAGAAGAAGCTAAAAAGGATTGTTTGCATTTCAGATAAGTGACAGCAAAGAACAAGCTTTCGCCTGTGTCAACTGGAGAAGGGCAGAGACACGCAGATAACAAATGCCAATGTAAAGGCGAACGGTCAGCGTTCAGCTGCACTGTCGTAGCTTGCAACTAATGCACGCAGAAAAAAAACTGCGCATGTAACGGTGAACACTCAGCGTTCAGCTGCACGGTGGTGGTGGCTTGCAACTACTGCACTGGGTGGATTGTTATGATTTCGCAGTTTGCGTTACCACCCAAAATTTCTTTAACATAACAAGGAGACCAGCTTCCACCCTGAAGCCAACCTGGGGCGCTATAACGTAAAATGATTCCAAACTGTTTTGATTCCAATTTCTGCAATAAGCCTCCACGATCGGTGAAAACATTTTCGGGCCACTCCCAACTTCGCCTGTCTGTCACGCGACGTCACGAAAACCGCGATAGCTCCCCATCTGATAAAACGAGTACACACTGATTATGCATGATAAAACCGCACAAATAAAAAATAATCATTCCTTATTCAACGCCTTTTCACCATTAGCGTTCTGCTATTGGTCCAATGTTTTCTGGCTACGCCCACTTCGCCTGTATGTCACGTGACCTCACAAAACCGCGAAAGCTCACACGTCAAAGTGACGTGTACGCGAAAAAATGCATTATTATGCCGAACAAAACTGGAAATTTTTCTGAATAGCGACAGACTGCCCCGTTCCGAAAGGAATAGAATATGGTGCCCGCTGGGCCGTGATTTTGTAGGGATGCCTTATGACGTATTCTATACTAGTCTTATCATCCACAGCTCACGGCCGGCTGGTCCCATGGATAACGCGAGCGGACCGTCGCTCTGACCACTGACAAAGCGCGATAAGCGCGAAAAGGCATTATTACCGGAAAGACATCACTACAAAATACCGGCCCTGATCGCTCAGGTCCTCGCTACTCGCACTTGCCGGTGAGCATGTATTTATTTGCGCATGATAAACCTTTTTGCGTGGCAGTAAAACGTTATCGAGTCCTTTCGGCATGCATACAACATCGCTCTGCCAACTCTTACTTGTTGAGGATCCTTTTTAGCGGCACTCTTATCCTTCCATTACACGCCGCCGCAATTTTAGACCAACTATTGCAAGCTAAGTAAGGCGAAGCGGACCAAACGGAGTAGCCGGCACCACCCTCTTCATGCGGTAATCTCTTTTCAATGTGCTGGCTCTGCCCCATCGAAACTCTCTCCACTAGAGCGTGCTCCTCGCCTCTTGCCAGCCAATTAGATAAGAAAAAACACTGAGTGTACACAATGTTACTGATTTTGAAAGCGAACAAAGGTGACCTCCAATAAACGAGGAGACTGTTTGATTGGGTTGTTCAGACAAGGCTGCGGGTCTCCGCCCAATGCTTGCGTCAGTGGTTACGTAAGTTTGACGTCAGGAGTTTGGAATCAAAACAGTTTGAAATCATTTTACGCTATAGCGCCCCTGCACTTGGGAAGCATATTGAACTTGTCAGAATGAAATAGTAATGGTTTGATATTTGCTTAAGCAATTAACTTCTCATATTGTGACTAGGGATTCAGCAGCTATTTATTGGACAATAAAATTTTGCAGTTTGTATGAAAATTTTAGGGTATGAAGTACGGTATGGAATACGCAAGTCTGACCGCTTAGAGGGAACAATATAGGCGCAAAGGCAATAGTGTGACAAGTGAGCTTCAGAAGATTTCATAACAAAAATAACAAGAAGATACATATCTGGAGACCTAGAGTTTGTCAAGAATAATCTAAAAAAGGCAATCTGACTAGAATAATATCCAGTCTCCACAGAGCATATTATGCATAGTTAAAGTCAGAGTTATATTTAACTCAGAGGAGCCTAGTTTGAGTAAGTTCATTAAACTCTGGGCATTCCAGATGACCAAAAGATAACATGCAAGTGATCTGCCACTAAAAATCATGAAAATGGCAAACACAGTTAAACGATTGCGTATTACACAAACATATCCTACAACACACAAGGTAGTGGCAGTTTTGTACGTACCTTTGTGAAAGCATGCAGATCTGGTGCTTTATTCTGGCGCTCTCCAGATAGCCGCAGTGCGGCAGGTTCCTGCGGGATGCCTCCAGAATTCGTATATCTTTCAATTGCAAGAAATGAATAATTTATTGCAATGTGAATCTGGAAACATATCATATCAGTGTAATGCGGAATTGCAAAAAGGGCCTCACACAAGCAGCTACGTTAATCTGCGTCTCGTTGTACAAATGTCTCATCATTATATATCTGGAGGTTACAGAGCTATTGTGTAACAAGTGAGATTCCAGGCGGGAGTGCAGCAAACATAAGACTACCAGGAAAATCATCACCAAAACTGTGCAGAAAAACAAATGAGCATAGGATTACAAAAAATTAATGATCACATGAAAAGTCTGGAAAGACTGGAATAGCCGGCATTCACGGTGAGTGGTAAGAGTGGCGTAGGATAGAGCGCAAATACCGCTATGAAATCGCAGGCCTTACTTTAATACTGCAACGCACAGTCACTACCTATGACTGCAAGAGCTGACATACTGTTCTTTAGATGATTATGTTTAGATGAATATGAACACATGGGTAGGATACCTAGATACTAGCGATCTATTGCCGTTGTTTACCTGCTTATAAAGCCTTGTATCGCTTGTGTGACACTGTGTTTTGAGTTTCCATTTGCAAATGTATAAATATGATGCCCCCCCCCCCCCCTCTGTAATGCTCTTAGAAGGAATGCGGGTTTTTGTAATAAAAATGGATATATAATACAAGCCAGCGTCTGATTGAGATGTCTAGATTAAAAAGCAACCTCTTTATTGCAATGTCAGTATATCTTCCCTGCAATATATAACACGGACGCAGACAGGTTCTCGCAATGCGGGCCTTCGAACTGAACTGTATAGAAAAAAATCTTCATACAAGCTATTATCTCCACAAGCTTCAAACATAGCAATCCTGTCATAGCAATCAGACGAGGTAGCATACTTCATAGGAAAATGCAAGTACGCGATTACGTAAGCAAAAGCTTTCGTGAAATTGCTTACTAAATGTGCACAGAAACATGGACAACCTACGCTCAGAATACGGTCTCCTATAGTTATAGAAAGCTCATTACATGAACCTTAAGCTGCAACAACGCGCACAAGCGCCAAACTTGCTTACCTTTCAAGACGTAGTCAGAAAACGCTCCTCCATCTCACAAGTACCGCGGCGCCAACGCTTTTTCCGGCGCAAACACTGTAGAACTTCCGATGAATTCCAGCACCACGAAAGCACAAGCTACAACAAATGATTCCATACACTATGATTTGAAGCCTCAGTACCAGGCTTTTCGCTCGAGAATGCAGGTACGCGTGAACAAAGGCCGCACGGGCGGGCGCTGTTGTGAGAGGCTGTGTACACTGGCGCATCGCACGACGAAGCACACGGCGTTTCACGAGTCCAGGGGTTTTGCGATGGTTAATGCCCACAATAAGGAGCACCTTTTGTTTAGACACATCTAAGGTGTAGGATATCCTAATATAAAATTAAACTACCACTTCACTGCAACGAGCACTGGCGCACAGCCAACGTGGTCCATTACACTGCAGCAGCGCCACACTGCAGTGAACGAAGGGGAACTTGCGTCCCCGATTCGCATCGCTTCAGGAGCATGGCCTTCGAGATTTGCATTTCTCATTCAGGGGAAGTAGTAGCTGACCCATGAGCCAATCGATGCGCCACCCGCGCGGCTCCATCTGCTTGCAATGGCGGAGGGCCTACAGGCTAATATCACACCTACCGAGCACACATTCGTGATCACCGCCCATATACACGTTACTTATGGCGCCAAGTGTCGTGTTTTCGAGAATATGTACCCTCATCTTGAATTTGTGAAACCATATTTCCTCTGAGCGTCAGGAATAATGGTGACAAAACGTGGCGATGGCTGGCGTGCTACAGCAGCTGGAGCTTCGGCCGAAGTGTTACAGGCGTAATGCTTGCACGCACGTAATGCTTGCGGCGTAATGCTTGCACGCCATGCAAGATGCCAGGCACACTACTCAGCCAACTGACAATCATAAATTTTTCACTTGTGCGCCCAAGCAAGCATTTACTGTATCCGTGCTGCCGTACTTCTTATCCACCGCCAATATATCAACACAGCGAACACCTGCAGTTTATAAAATAAAGGCTCTTTTAACAGCAACCGCAGGTATTGTATTTGCGAGACAGCCAAGCTTTGTGTATAGTTTGCATAAAATAGTAAAGGAAAGGTTTTTTAACAAGCCGAGTTCCAAAAAAAAAGCGTCGTGAAGACCAATAAACGAGCTTACTGATATGTCAGAAAGTCGAGGCAATGCTTTGGCCCTGCAGTAGTAGCGTCTCTGCCTCAGACGCAGAAGCCCCGGGTTTGAGTACCAATGTGTAACAATCTTGTTTTTTAAAGTTTGAAGTAGAAAAAACATGACAATTTCACTGGGGCAGACAAATATATTTTACCTTAGCTACTGCTGATTATATATGCACGCACAACAGCAAAAATGATTCTGTCTTCACGCTTTCTCTTAAACTGCAGGAAGCAATCATCAGTATGACACTCTGGTTATTTGTAAAATTATTGCATTACGAAGATTGTATGTTATGCTCCTGTATTGCAGTGTTAAATGAGCGAATGGATCAAACAAATACAATTGTTATAATTTTCCTTACACAAAAGTAAAGGCAGCGCCTACCAACTTCCTTTCAATTTTCTCCAAATGAACTTACTTCAAACGAATTTCTAACAAAAAGAACAACGGAGCCTACAAACTTTCTTTAATATTACTTTATTTCAAGCTTTCATCAAACGAAAATAAAAACAGAGCCTTACAACTTTCTTTAAACTTTCTTTAAACAAACTTCCTAAAAACGAAAGTAAAGACAGAGCCTACCAACTTTCTTGTAACATGTGTTAGTGGAAGTAAAATTACATAGGGTGTTACTAAAATTGATAGAAAGTTAGTAAGAGCTCTAAAGAAAGTAAGGAAGTATCTTTGTATGGGGCTAACTGTATACGACGCCTTCGAAGCCATATAGGGTATGAAGGACGTGAATATTACCTACGGCAACAGAAATGAATAGCCTGTAGACGGCCAACAACATAGACGGAAAGGGAGGCGGTAGCAGCATTCCGTGATCTGCAGCTCTATATTATGTTGCTATTCCATTGCTCCATTAGCAATCTTTCAGCCAAAGTGTGCACCGAGAAATAAAAAAGTCAGAGCGCTTCCACCCTGTGATGCTTCCAACATTTGCTATGTTGGGGACTAGCTATATTGGGGATTTGCTATGTTGAATTTCGCTTCAAAATGGTAAACAGACCCCTTCGATACGCGCTCAGGAAAGAGGTTTCGGTGCCGGCTCCGAGTAGCACAATGGGGTATTTTTTAACACTTAGACGTTGGCTATTGACCCTTTTCGCGGCGATCCCGTGGGCGCTGCCATGTTTGATCACGTGGTGACGCGTCCATTGCTTGCCTCAACTGTCTCCGTTGCCTCCTTGTTTACAATGAAAGTGCATGACGCCGGAGCGGCTTAGAAAACCTCTGTTTTCGGAGATATCGTAGACGGTGACTAGGTGGACGACACAAAGCTTTCATCACAGCTTCAGAGAACATGCAAAATCGCTTTCGTAGCCGGTTAACCTGTGTCCAAACGACGCAGGCAGCGTATATGGTGCTTGTTCTAAATGTGGGGCTAAATATCTATTCCAAGCTATCCATGCATTCCGCTCATGAATTCAGTCAGGATTAGTGTGTTTTGCTCTTTGTTCTTTATTCGGAAAGTATTTTGAAGGAGTGCATGCTTGTCAGTTTCAGACTCAGTGAAGTTCCTCGGTGCGGCCACTATCTGATTATTTTCTGCCTAATCGCTCGCGGGTGTGATCAGTTCCGCTAGGTTTGTTCTTACTGCGCACAAGGCTTGCAACGTAGCTGTTTTGCACATTGTAATACCTTGTAGCAAATATATATTACAGCTAGTAACTCGCTTAGTCTTGCGGACCGTCACAAGACATTCAGCTTCGACCATTCGTGCGCCATCGGTGTAGTCCCTCATTTATTGTGCGTATACAGTGAGCATATATTCAAGTGTGCGCCCATTCACTTATTTTTGATGCGTCGGCGATAGAGTGGGTGTAAGTTTTCCTTCCATTTTGAACAGATGTGTATAGATAACGTGCGCGAAACTTACTATGACAGGAAGCAGCGCTTCTCCCTTTGTCATTGTTTAAAGAGTGGTACTCGCTCTTGCCGACCTTTTGGGGATGAAGCCCTTTCTTTGAAGGTTAGCGATACAAGGCTGGCGGATGAGCAAATTTCTGTATCCTCGAGGAAAGTCATAAATGTCAAAGTGCCAGTAACACGTTCGGACAGTTGCAGCAGCGGTCCGCGAACTTGGCCACACAGATTCATTCCATTCCTTAACATGCCAGTCACTATTTTTTCAGCCAACTACTGCACACGTCTTCCATCCACATGATTCAATCTAGCATGATTGGAGCACAGTGTGTTAGCGAAAACTCAGTTGCATTTCTGATAGCTGATCGCACAGAAGCAAGGTAGAAGCAGTTATGGTTTCGTATTCGTGCGCGGTCTCTGAGGAGAGGTATGGCGCGTCGCCATGAGCGCCATCTCGTTTCTCTAAAACAGACTGCTCCGCGAAAAGGGTCAATACAATGCCCGGCTCTGAAATAATTGGCTCGGTGTCCACGGGCGACGGCGTGGACACCGTTCCTCACGCTTTTTGGCGACGGCGCTCCTAGCGCGTTCCTCACGCTTTTCTACGACCTTCCCAGACAAGAGTCCGTAACCAAAGCTCTGTATAGACAACTGATACTAACGCCAACTCCTCTGACACCTCACTCCTCCGTTGACCTACTTTTTTCGTAAACCGCCAATAAGGTTGGCGCGCCTCACGCGCTCCCCCTCCAACGCAAGTATTGGACGGCGCGACTTACGTCAACCCCCCCCCCCCCCCCCTAGCCGTTCTGCTTTTCATCTGCACCCTCTCAGAACACCAAATGCTCGAGCCAATGACAGTTTTTTTTCTACACGCGGACACGACCATCGGAGACTGAGCTCTTAAGAGCTTCGCTGTAAAAATAGCGACTTATTTCATTAGGTCTCTCTTAAATTATTGTAAACAAAAGTTTACATTTGTTGAACGTATTTAGCTTGCTCTGTTACGAGTACTACAGTGTATGGCCTTTACAATGAAGTGACTAGTATGACGAAGAATTTCCGTGGTCCCGAACAAGTTGTTATAAGGCGCTTGACTGTGACCACATTAAAGTCCATGATGGGACTGATGATTTGAGGTCAGATGTGAGGTCACGTCCAAGGCATGTTTATTTCTGACATTTTTTTTTTGCATTTCACGTCACTTTCGCGAAAAGTGCCGAGAAATATGTGAAGAAGCACTTGTCTCACGACAAGTGATTTTTCGCATTGTAAATACAATTTTTTCTGTAGAGAATGCGTAAAATGTAGTTATATATTTTTCCTAAAGTGTCGATAAGGCAGTTCAATTTTTGTGAACTATTGCATCCACCTCTCCGAATAATATTGCTCTAGGAGAATTGTGCTTTCCGTTATGTTCGGTAAGGTTCATTTTTTAAATTCTTGGGGCTACCAACGGTCTCGAGAAAGTGTTTAAAAATATGAATGAAAGTGAGAGGGCTGTAGCCTGAAGTAACATTATCCCGCGTCCTGTTAGCTGCTGAAAGAGATTTAATTGTGAATTGGGACCGAAGCTCAAGTAAAATTGCATACTACGACCATCTTTTATGAAATTTGGCCACTAAGTTTAGAGCAGCCCTACGTTAAAATAAATTTGCGCAGTAAGTGTGTTGAGGTATTACGTTGCGTCATGTTGGTTCAGCGACGCGCTTGTTATATTACCCAACATATGCTTTATAATCGGCGCTGATGTCAAAGCAACGACAGGACGGCACGCTTAAGTGCCTTTTGCTCGTGCGTGTTTGAAATTACCTGAGTCGATTCTTATGGCATGTTTGGTTCTTTTTAGTGCGCTAGCGCTAGCGCTTAATTTGTTTTATACTTTGTATTACCCAGAGGCTACCACACCTCTTTTATAAGGTTTTGAGTGCACAAAAGCAAATCGCCCCAGTGATATTTCTCCTTTGTGAGAGACACCCGACATATGTGGTCGAAGTGTATGCACACCTCAATTTCTAATAACTAGACCAACGAGTCAGTTGACATTTATGAAGTGGAACCCAGTGGACAAATCCTCCAAACGAGGCGCTACAACTTTGAACGAACTTGAATTACCACGCGACGCATTGGTAGATATGGTGGCCACAGCAATCAACGCATGAGCTGCCTTGTTTTTGTCTTTTTTTTTTCAGATAGATTTCTCGTGGGAAACGTGAAGGAACTTATCATGGGCGGCACATTCAGTAGTGCTTCTTCGATTCACTGGCACCTGCTGAACTTCGCTGCGCGGCCAAACACTGTACAGGCTCGTGTTCAACAGGAGATTGACGAAGTAGTTGGCACTGAGAGGGCGCCCACATGGGAAGACCGCCAACGGATGCCATACACACTAGCGTGCATCTGGGAGCTCATCCGCTGGAAGACGCCATCGCCACTGGGAGTGGCGAGAGTGTAAGCCTCTAGCGCCACCTTTCTAATTCAACATCGAACACATAAGTGCGTCGTGCATTCGCCATTTCATACACGCGTTTCAAGTTCAATCACTGATTCACGTTCTCACTGTGCTAGCATGCTGACGTGACATTCGCCAATATTAAACATAACTATTAAATGCGAAGCATTTCTTGGCGAACATTTCCCACTTTGACAGTATATATCTATCTATCTAGCCGTCTATATATATATATATATATATATATATATATATATATATATCCAGCTGCCTACGTCTTCGTGCTCTGATGGTAGTTTTGTTAACTTGGTAGGTACCAAAATTGACACAGTAGGACAAGAGTGTATGACGAACATAAATGATAGGTCATTATATAAGTATCATGACATGTGTGTCATGTAGGTCATGAAACAGCCGCCTAGGTCTTGGTGCCCTCATGATCTTTTCGTTGACTCGGTTTCTACCAAAATTGGCATAGAATGACAAGCGCGCATGACGAACATAAGTGATAGCTCATGACATAAATGTCATGACGTGTGTCATGTAGGTAATGAAACAGCTGCCCACGTCTTGGTGCTCTCATGGTCGTTTCCTCAAATTGATATGAAACTAGAATGGGTTCAGATTCGGACGTGGGTACTAACTGAAGGAAACACTAGAGGATGAGTCATAGTCTTAAGCATGACTAAGCAAAAATGACAATGACTCAGCGAAAAATAATTAACACTCTGAAACCCCTGGAATGGGTCATACGTAGGCATTAGGCGAAGGAAACACTGAAGGATGGTGGTAGAAGTCAGGCATAAGCGTGACTCAGCAAAAATTACAATGACTCAGAAAAATTACAATGACTCATAACACTCAAAATCAAATGAAATGGTTCCAGACATGACATGAATGTAATGACATGCGTGTCTTGTAGGTCAAGAAACAGCAGCCTACGCCTTGGTGCTCCCATGGTCGTTTCGTGTTGGCGTCTCCTGTCGTTGCCTTCGCGCTAAAGCAAGCAGCTCGTGCTCGCGCTCGGCACGCGCTCGTGCCATTGCTCCCGCGTTCGTCGTCGTCGTCGTGTTCCACAGCAGGCTGCGCTGCCGCTCACCATTCCAGCGTAGAATTTTACTTCTATTCTGTCGTCGTAATTGGGAGGCCGCGTTTACGGGGTATGAGCCATGGCTTAAGGCAGTTTGAGCCCATTAGCGGCGCATCACTGCATGCTTCGCGCCTCCTCAGGTTTCACGTGAATGAGCTGCATTTCGCTTAATGGGTCATTTGACACTTACGCATAAACTTTAATGCACCGCTCAAACCGAGCCTATGACTTAACTCCTGTTATGCACAATGACTATTAAAAACAAAAACAGTAAGACAGGCGTCCATAATGGCCAAATTGCTGAGGAAGGTAAAGAAAACAATGATGGTTTCGCGAATACTTCATGATAAATTCATCATCAAGCTTGTACTAAAATAATACTAGTGACGGCTTTTTTTTAACAGCGGAGCTGCTTAAGCCGACTATCAGTCCGTGGAACATGTACAAAAACCTCGCTGAACGATGACGTCACCCCGCGTTGCCTAGAAACCAGCTCGCGGACCGGAGTGTGCTTCACCTAATCTCCGTGCCGGGCACATGTTGCCTTGACATGGGGCGTTAAGGAGAGAGAAAGAGAGCATGCGCCCCGCCCGCGGAGCCGTGCTCCCTCAAGGGCTGCAGAAGATAGCGTCAACCTTTCCCTTTCCCTCAAGAACCACTTATCATCATGCTCCCGAGCGAGAAAGAGAAAATGTGAGTGAGAGAGAAATTGTAGCAGCACCAACGTTGAAACGCGCAGAGCTGCTGCCGACTCCGTGCGCGTTTACCCGTTTCCCCGCGTTGGCACCGAACGTGCGCGGGGTCCGTGACTGCAGCAGGCGCACCTGGCGGTGGCTCGGCAGGTTTCGACCAGCAACGGGGGCGGCAAGTGTGGAGGCGCAGCTTGGCCGTGACGTCCCCGGGGAGATAAAGCTCGGAGCCACCGCGACGGCGGCAGAACTATCGTTGACTCTGTGGCGAATACATGTACCCTTGATACGGGACAAACATAGAAGATCCGAACACCCGTAGAAGAAGCTTCTCTCCGTGAAGCGAGTCGCGCAGCCAAGCGAGAATGCGTGCGTCGGCGGCGATCCGATTCAAAATACCGTGCCAAGCAGCACTTAGCATTTCGTACCGAAGTTTAGCCAAGCCTAGTGAAAGCTGGAAGAAGCTACGTCGATCACCAGCTCCGCTGTTTACTCCAGCCTTGCACCACTAGTGCAAGCTGCCTACGTTTATTGCTAATTAGTAAACCTTTACTGAATCGTTTTAAAATGACACTAAAGGGAAATGCTAAATAAGTCTAGACTGATACAGTTCGAGTCTCTGTTTCTTAAATTTGGCGGCAACAGGTTGCATCTTAGTACCGAATATTGAGCGAAAAGTTGAAACGGAAACCCCAGCTCCGCATGCCTGATGCCTGCGGTGTATTATCTCTTCCTGGAAATTTAGATAGGGTGTTCCCGAAATTCTGCTGTTATATTTACAGTTATTACAGGAAAGTGCAGAGAAAAAGTAACCGTGCCATAACTGTTTCTGGATGAATGTCACACAAGTTTCTTTTCCACGAAGTTCGAAGTAAACGGCCGTCTCATGACACATCGCAAAAATTATTGCTCGTGGTGTACAACCGTAAGTATTATATACATGTTGGAGATAATTCAAGGGCACTTTTAAATAAGCGCATCGAACTTCCAAGATTATTCGTTACCCAGTTCTTTTCATTATAAAGATCATGCGCTAAACCGTTGTATATAGAGAAGACTAAGCATGTTCAGGCAGTGAAAACCTTTACCATGCATTCAATACGTATTTTTTGTATACAGTTTTAGCTATAGTTTAGTAGGTATTAAGTGGTCAACAATGTTCTTGTCCATACTTCGTCCCAAGGTATACTCAACTGCAGGGGACATTATGGCATCGAGGTTCATGGCATGCTTGGCGGTGAAACCAGGGAGCAATTGGTACACTCTAAGAAAAATCCCGGGGAAAACGGGAGTAACTGGGCTGTTAGTCCTAAAAAGGGCGCTTTCGTCCCTGAAAGGACTAACTGCAGGAGTGTGCGTGTCGTGTGCAAATTTTGGGGAGTAAGTGTTTAGTCCCTCGTCGAAAAGAGAGCAACGGCAGGACGAACGGCCACAGTTACTCCCCAAACATTTCGCTGTTTTCGTCCGTGTCTTGGAGTGGTGCGCCGAAAACCGTATTGTCTATAAATCGTGAATATTTTTAAGTTCATGCACTGTCTATTGAACTACATGCAAAGCAGCACTTTGTCTCTTCTTGAGAAAATTGTGTGAAATTTAAAATGTGGAGTGTGAAGACACATATGGAAGTCATGGGCAAGCCATAAGTGAACGATACACATTAAACGCGCAAGTCATTGATGGACTGCCACATGTTCTTGGTCAATAGTACCTAAGTTCCAACCGTTCCAAGGAGATTACGAACTTAAGTGAAGCGATATGTAGCTCAAACTGGGCAGGCTAAGTGAAAGATAAGTTCGCCTTCTCTGTCGTTTTGCGTGCCCCGTATACGCTCGTTACACGTATGTACGTACACCGCGTAATGTCTCAGCGCGTAATCGGGCAACGTTCTTTTTGCAGTCGCATATTTGCAAGTACACTCTCCCCGCATAGAATAAACAAAATGCCGAGTCTCTTGCATGCCACACCTGCGTTTCGATCCATAACCTATCTCAGTATCCTGTCTCGTCAAGCGAGCTGCCGTGGTATTTCTCCGAAGACGCCGTTCTAAACGGTCGCGTTTTTGATGTTCTCCGCCACAAAGGATCAATCGGCATCAAGCCGAGGTACTGCACAGGTTTCTACCAGCAGTAATGATTATAGTATCGTCCTGCCTAGTCTGCCCTCCGGTAAGCTCGTCGCCGACTCCGTTTTTCTGCATGCAGACCTCGCTGGTCGTCCTTACCGGGTCCAAGACTTTAGAGATGCTCTCCGGAACGTTATCGATCTCAAAGACATAAGCTCGATTGGTCAATTTCAAATGTCACATGTGTTGATGGTGACTTGCAAGACAGCGCTAGCTAAAATCAAGCTAGTCACTTGTGTTGAATTTCTGGTTCGAGGACGCCGCTGTGTTGTGATAGACCCTGAGCCTACAGAAGTTAAGATGAAGCTGCTATGGCTGCCTGAACGCATGGAAGATATTTACATACATGAAGCACTTCAGTCATTTGGGAAGATTAAAGCTATATCTGCCGAAACTTGGACGGTGTCTGATATGGAACAGATGCGCACACTTAATCGAGACGTCGTAGTGTCACTGGCGGATGGAGTTCGCGTCAGCGACATTCCGCATCTACTGACTGTTTGTGGCCTACAGAGCCTAGTACTCATTCCTGGCAAGCCACCATTATGCCTACGCTGTCCACAGAGTCGGGCACATTCGTCGACACTGCCACACACCACGATGCGAGGATTGTCACCGGTTCGGACACTCTGCAGAAGAATGTGTGGTGACATACGCCGGTAAACTACGGAATCGCACAAGACCACCCGACGATGCGTTGCAGGACCATATCGTGGATGCTACTGAAGTCTTAGATGCAACGGGTGACCTTCCAGGTGCTGTGGCGTCTGACGCCAACACTGTAGACAAGGCATCGGGAAGTGAGTGCACAGTCGCGGTGATATCTGAAGACAAGGCAGAAAATGCAGATATGACGCTCCACTGTGTGAAGGAAACGCCGACGGCTTCTGAGCCAATGGCGAGGGAACAGGATAACCTCAGTCGGGCTACTGCTGCAGAAACTTCGAAGACGGAACAGCCTAGTGCACAGCACCATCTTACAGCACGCACTGCAGACGAACATGTCTGCACCGAAATACCTGCAACTAAGCGCCCTGCATCGTGCAACACAGTTACGAGTGAAGAAAGTGACTCAACAAGCGGTCCTAGACAGTCACGTCGTCGGAGAACATCAAAGCATTCTGGGAAGTGCAGACGCTCGAGATCAAGGAGATCTGGAGTTGGGAGTAGGTACGGGGGAGGATTCGCCTCCGCCTTCCCCGCCAGGTCAACGCATGCAGTAATGAGGCATACCTTGTAGTCGCCATGGCGCTGTCCCATCAACTTATTTTTGCAACGGTTAAAGTATGTGGCCTCCGGTCCCGCCAGAAACAGGTGCAGCTACGCCGGTTGCTGTTCAGCAGATACTTTGACTTCGTAGCCGTTCAAGAAACGAAGATAGACAGCGATGAGGACACTTAAAAGGCTTTGAAGCCATTTCTCTCTGTATTTCATGTATTTGTGTCACATGCTGTGGGCCTTTCGGCGGGCTGCCTTTTGTTTCTCAGGAAGAGTTTACCATATTCTGCTGTCGCATTTAATGTTGACTGTGAGGGGCGATTAATACAATGCGATTTTATGTTGTATGGCTTGCCATGGCGCCTAATTAATGTATATGCCTTTAATGATGCACCGCGATGCATTAATCTTTTTGAGAACATAGCTACCTTACTTGACTGTGACCATAATGTGGTGTTCATGGGCGATTTCAATTGTGTGTGTAATCGAAATGACCGTACTGGGCCTAGTCGTAGTGATAGGAGTGCTGAAGTGTTGTCTCGTATAGTTGAGAAGGCTGGACTGATAGACACAGGGGCATCGAGTAGCCTACCCTCTTATACACATGCACAAGGAAGTACCCACACACGACTTGATCGCATTTATGTTTCATCGGTTCTTATATCCCCTGAAATGTCCTGTAAAGCGGAACCTGTTTCTTTTTCAGATCACTGCATTGTTACCACGCAGATTGGAAAAAACACTCGTTCAAATTTCAGACCGAACTGGGTGCTCTGGAAACTTAACTCTTCACTTGTGAATGATGGGGACTTCATTTCTCGTGTGCGGGTGGCACTCAAAACTTGTTTGGCTGCTGATATGCCTTTATTTGCCTCTTGGGAGGTTTTCAAACAAGACGTTCGGTCAATCGCGATAGAAATCGGGTCTGTGAGGTCGTTCTATAGAAAATTAGAAGAAAATACTTTACTGAAAAGTCTTCATAATCTCTATGATCTAGAATGTGAGGCACCTGGCTCTTTTGTGGACGAAATTACTAAAGCTAAATGTGCACTTAAGGAATATGACGCAATACGCTACAGAGGTGCCCGTGTTCGATCGCGTAGTAATCGTACTTTACATTCTGAGGAACCCACACGTCAAACTTTACTTGATGAATACCGCAATGCAAAAAGCAGGCCAATACCAGATATTTATTCGAACGGGTCTCTGGTCTATAATACAAAGGAAATAATGTCGGAATTTGAGTTTTACTACACGGCATTGTTTAACGCCCCTTCTGATAAACAAAATGATAGTGTGGTAAGACGCTTTCTATCCTCTGTAACCCCTTTTACTAAAGAAGAGTGTTCTGTCATTAGTGGTTCTTTCACTCAACAAGAAATAGAATTAGCTATTGACCAATTACCGATATCAAAGACGCCGGGTCCGGATGGCATTTCTGGCGAGCTTTATAAAGCCTTTAAATTCCTACTTTCTCCCGTGTTACTCAAGATTTTCAAACTTGCTTTTGATCTGGATACTCTTCCTCAGTCATTCACTAGAAGCCACACAGTGTTCATTCCAAATACACCGACAGAGAGAAACTGCGATGTGTTGAAGGCTACAAACCTATTACGCTGTCTAATGTAGACTATAAAATTTTTGCAAAGGTATTATCAAACAGACTACAATTTGCAATGTCGATTCTTATTGGTTCTCACCAAACCTGCGGCCTGAAAAGCCGCTCAATACAAACAAACATACACATCGCCCGTACAGTATTGGAACATTGTTCCAGTTCTTATGATCAGCTAGCAATGCTGCAAGTAGACTTAGCTAAGGCTTTTGATAGGGTTCGTCATTCTTTTCTCTTTTCTCTTCTCGAGCATGCTAACGTCGGCTCCGTTATATTTAAAGGTGTGAAATTGTGCTACAATGATTGTTTAACTCGTTTGATTGTCAATGGTCACCTGTCCAAGCCTGTGTCAATTCATTCCTCAGTGAAGCAAGGTTGTCCCTTGTCGCCATTGCTTTTTGCCCTTTACTTGGGACCATTGTGTTTAAACGTTATTCACTCCACTAATATTCATGGTTTCAGTGTTTTTGGAACAGAGGTGAAAGTGCTGGCATATGCAGACGACCTCGCTTTCTTTTGCACGGACAAGCCCAGTATTACAAATGTGGTGTCTAAGATAGAGGAATTTGGAGCAATTTCTGGTGCACGAATGAACTGTGCTAAAGGTTTGGGGCTTTGGTTTGGCTCATGGATCTTTAAACCGACATATTTTGCTGGTATTGAGTGGACTTGCAACCACCAAAATACCTGGGCGTTCCATTGGATGCATATAAGTGAAGTGCACATTACTGGAGAGAACAGGTACCAACCCTAAGACGCTATGCCCAAACATTCGTTCCACATAATCTCTCAGTCTTTGGCAGAGCTAAAGCGTGCAATTTATTTTTGGCAACAAAACTCTTCTATGTGCTGCAAATAATTCATTGTTCCAGGGTTTACATACAGCAGTTCACCGAATATTTGCAACCTTTATTTGGTCATCATCTTATGAGCCAATGAGGAATGACAATATTTTCAGAGCGGTTAGTGCTGGCGGTCTTGGCCTGGTTCACCTTTATGTTAGACAATTAGTGTCTCGTTTCATCTTTTTTCGAGACTGTTCTCATCCATTACTTCGGGCATTCTTGCAAGTTAATCTCGTCAATGTTTTACCAAATTTAATAATTTCGACAAATTTTGCTTCACATCCATATTTGCAGGGATTCATGAGTGAAGTGTGCCTCTCAGTGCGTTTTCTTGCAGTGAGGTTCTCAAATGAGTACTTATTTTCTATCTCAAGAAAAAATCTGTATAAAGATCTAATTGATATGCTTTTTAAACCTCCGTTATACCGATCGCTGTACATCGGCTTACCTGGAGATGACGCCCTTACAGGGGTCTGTAAAATGCCTATTCCTCCTCACACTAAAACATTCTTCTTCAAAGTGCACACTGAAACGTTACCTGTTAAAACCTGGTTAAATAGGAAAGGAATCTTTGTACCTTCGATAAACTGTCGTCTCTGTAATGTACCGGAAACCATAGAACACTGTTTCATTGATTGCAAGGATGCCATATTGTTTTGGTACGTTCTCCAAATGACTTTAAAAAAGGATCTTGATATAAATGCTTATACAATACGATATCTGATACCACCTCAATGTGACGATGTGCCTTTTGATATGCTCCTGCTTATGGCGTTGGACAGTTTATTGAAAACTCGCATGCTAGACCGGAATGCAGAACCAATTGTATCTTCGAAGTCACATTTCATTCGGATGATTTCACAGCTGAAAGACTTTTATGATCAGAGAGACTCCCAACCAGACTGGTATCCGTTGTTGATGAAGTGTATCCTTTTGCCTCCCTTTTAGAGAACTCTTAGTGTAACAATTGTACTGTGAAATGTTTGTTTTGTGTTTGTAGACGCGGCTAAGACTTTTTTGGCCGCTATGGAAATATCTTACGTATTCGTAATAAATACCATGAAAGAAAAAAAGAGAGCTGCCGTGGTATAGTGCTAAGGCCACCCGACTTGTGAGCGAGAGGGCGTCATTTCGAATCCTGCTGCGGAGCGTTTTTTTTTGTGACCTCAATAGCTTTTTCTTCTTTCTTATCAGCGTGTAAATGGCTAATTTCGTCAATTGCATCCTTGCCGAGCATCGGAAAAAATGACCGTTACTCCCTTGAGGGGCATCGGAAAAGAGCAACTGTTAGTCCCCTTGATGGACTAACCGCATGGGGAGTAACAGTTCATCCCCTCATAGTTACACCCCAAAGGACGAGTGGTTGTGGCAGTTACTCCCCAAAAGTACTAACCTCGATACCCCATTTCGTCCTTTTTTTCTTAGAGTGTCAAGCTGCAGGCCTTCGCATGAGACGATTACCAAATATGTGAAAATGTGCAAGTGCGTTTCCCCGCACACTAGTTTTACCCACGCGTGATAGCGGGTGAAATAAAGCAGGAATGCAGGAGCTGGCGCCATGGTCATTTCCACCATATTTTCCTAATTACGTCCTTGCTTGTTGCTAGCCTACCTTGAGCTCAATGGTGCCGTACGCAGGAAGATAACTGTACCTAATTGTGCACAAAAGCTGACGTCCGGCAGTTGGCATATCCCTTTTTGCCGTTATAATTATGGGTTCATCTTCAGGCAATTTCCAATTGGTGCTGTTAGTTCACTTTCACCTGTTTTCCGTCGTTAATGACTTCAGCAACGTCGTTGGTCGTCAGATCCAGGGCACATATCGTTGTCAAATGCGATGGATTCGCTAGCCGACACAAGTGCTGCTGTGTTGCCACAAACGGAGTACCAGTTGAACGCTTCCTGGAGCAGTGCACCAAGACTGGAACACTCGCTGTTATCGGAAATTTCACTAAGTGTGTCGCCGGCTTTACCTAAGCTTAGTGGCGTGTGTGAAAGGCAGCGGTGGCCCCTCTACGCAGCGTTTGTTGTAAATAAAGAAACTGGTCCCCGGGGAAGCAAAAGCCCCGGTTTCATAGAAACTGTTGTTTTTTACAAGAATAAGAATCGAGTACGTTTCCATTGCTTACTCATTACATAAAAGATAAAGTTTTATACACACTGTCTTCCTGGTTTCATTAACTCCCAAATGGGTATTCAGAGATTGGAACGAGAATTAGAGCTCGCATACCGAGCAGATGGTTGAAACACAGGTGGGTAAGCAGTCCAGAGAACATCACGAACTATCACGAACCATCGGTTAATAGGCCAATCGATCGGCGTTTGTGAATGTCGGTAATATATATACAAATGCTGCTTCTTACTTTTATTCATTGTTAAAAAATTTTCCCTTCCTCGACGTCTAAATAGTGTGGGAATAAACACTTTAGATTGTATTTTGTTTTGTTGCTGGCTTAAAGTGTTTCATAAATTGCACGTTTTACAGAACAAGCGACGATCTCGTGGAGGAAGGTGTGTTCATTCCGAAGGATACCATGATAGTCTTCAATATGTGGGCCGTTCACAACGATACCTCCTATTGGAAGGATCCACACTGCTTCAATCCCTGCAGATTTCTGAACAAGGACGGTTCTACCGTGTCCCAGAAACCACCGCACTGGATGCCATTTTCTGTCGGTAAGTTCATCGATTGCGTTCTGTTTTCTTTCATAGGATTATTATAACAAAAATTCAAAAACATGCACATGTGTGGAGTGCGATTTGCATTTGCCAATGGCAATTTCGCATCACAGCATCTATTCCAAAGTCAGAGGTAAGTTGCTTTCATTTAGGACTTCCGACGTGAATGGACAGTAGTTCACGATAGAGCACTGCACGGGCCGATTTTTTCAGCCCGGGCCCGGCCCGGGCCCGGAAATAATCTACGTTACCCGCCCGGCCCGGCCCCGGAAATAATCTACGTTACCCGCCCGGCCCGGCCCGCCACCCCTTTACCTTAGGCCCGAGCCCGGCCCGAGCCCGACACGAAACCGGCCCGAACCCGGCCCGAGACCGAAAAATAATGTTTTTCAGAGTTGAGACGCCCGAGAATAACTCGCTGCACATTACATGCACACTACCAGAAAGCCCGAGCCCGGCCCGGGTCAAAAAGCACACGCCGTGCCCGAGCCCGGCCCGAGCCCGTGAGAAAACTGTTCTACCCGGCCCGGCCCGGCCCACGGGCCGGGCCGGGCTCGGGCTTTCGGGTAAGCCCGAGCCCGTGCAGTGCTCTAGTTCACGCACATATTCTCACATTAGGAGAGCAGAGGCCGAGCTATACGCAAAATTCAGATACGGAGATCATGAGCGACTACAAGCTCAGTTTTGATCTACTAGTGCTGTAGAATACGGAATTGTATCTGTGTATTCATTATTTTTATTACCCCCGTGGCGAACTCTTTCATGCCCTGTTTCTGATATTGCAGGACGGAGATCATGCCCTGGAGAAGCATTCGCCACACTTGAAATTTTTCTGCTTCTTACGCTCTTGCTGCAAAAGTTTCGCGTGGTTCTCGAAACGCCACTGCAGTATGATTTGGATGATCCCTCTATTGGTATGCGGGACGTTGTGAACTTGAAGCTCCGGTTTATTCCGCGTCGCCCTTAGAAAACTTGATGCTTTCGATGACAGCCTTTTCGAACACTCTTGAATAAAGCTAGAGGACAGGGAATGTGAGACTGCGGGGACGCATAATATCACCACATTTATTTTCGCCGTCACGTCAATTTGCGATTTTCCGAAAATCAGCCTAGGTGGAGGAACGCATAGCATACATTGTAGCTGGACTATTGTCACCGGTTCCTTTAGTATATTATTCAGCCTGTTTCATTGAGCACACCGTACTCGCATATTTTATTGTTCGTAGTAGGCGGTCGTGGAATGCATATTTCGTATCATTATTGTGCCCCTGCACTTATAATATTCCTAATAAAACGGTGCCTGCTTCCACAATGCGTATAGAAAGCGTGTGAGGTGGGGAAAATTTATCTTCTTTTGTTGTTTTCTTCTTTATCTTCTTTTGTTGTTTTCTGGTGATGGAGATTTGTGAAAATGCGGAATTATCTAGCTGACGTGAGAGAACAGGTGTTTCCACTCATATTTTTGTGGGATGAGTAAGTACGTACCATCTCCGAACGTTATCGTCACCGATAACGCAAGGCGATGCTTCTGAAAAAGTGATCATTTTAATGCGAATAAAACTGTTAGCACACTTCGCCCATTTTTTTGGCATATCCATGTTTGTCAGTTATTGTTTTCCCCGGTCTTGAATAAAAGAAATATTTCAAAATATTTGAGGGGCTGTGCGGATTCACAGTCCCGTCACACAAGGTTCTCAAGCACAATCCGAATGCCTGCGGGTAGGGAGGGAATGATGTTATCCTCGTTCCTAACCTCTATCGACTTGCTATGAATATACTGCGGATGTGCACGTTAGAGTTATAAAAGTGAGAATGCCCGCTCTTCTAGCTCGAAATAAAAATAAAAATTATACCTTCCTTGTCAGCTATACTGAACGCCAATATTTCAATACCAGTGGCAGAAAACTGGCAGTGGTCGGGAGGATGAGCGTATTGATTATTTGTATGTAACGACCGTAGGTGTACATGCTATGGTATGTGGCGACGTTGGGGGCGCATGCATACACCCATGCAATTACAACTCGTATCCTACTTTTCCCACTTAAGATGGTAATTTTAAGGTCTATGCAGCCATAAGTTTCTCTGGTAAATTACTTCAATGATAATCGTATTAACGCTGGCAGTCAACTTGAAATGGGTTCCTTGGCACATTTCGCGTTGAAACAGGACTTTTTCTGCGACCTTGATATTTGGTGCACACAGCTGTAGAAGTATGCACCAGCCCTGCTTGTATTTCTGCAAAAAATACAACTTTTCAAAAAAAATGACAGCAGATCCACGAGGTGAATGATGATGAGTGGGCGAAGCTCCGGAGGGAATCATCGGATCTCCCGCTTAAGGGGACGCTAGCACAAACGCGTTAGAAACGTGCAGTACTCTCTAGTAAGGGGGAGCGGCCACAGCGTCTTACGCAGCCATTTACACATGCCGGAACGTGCACCGCGTTTGCGGACGCCATCACATGACTGCTGAGAGAGTATACCCCCCGTATTCATAAACGCTCCTCGACTTGAACTTGACTTGCCACCGCTTTGGGCAGCGCGTTCGAAACGCGTTGAAGGTAAGGTGGAGAGGTGACAGCGTCTTACACCACCTTCTTACACGGGCCGTAACGCGCTAGCATAAACGCGTTAGAAACGCGCTAGAAACGCGGCTTTCGTTAATGTTGGGTATTTATAGCCATCGTGGTGCGTTTGTCCATGTCCACTTCGTGGCGTAGTGCATCAAACATGTGGAATAAAGGGCAGAAGCATCTTTACCAACATTCACAAAGCGCGGTGTGTATTAGAGTGTTGTGACGTCATGAAGGGTGCAGTTGCGATGTTCCAGATTGATTTTGAGAAGGCCTTTGACCACGTGCCACATGACTTACTTATAACTGTCTTATAACATGCAAATGTTGGCACAGTAATAACTGAAGCTGTTCGTATGGCGTACAGTGGTTGTAGTACCAGGCTCCTTGTTAACAAAGAAGTTGGAAATCTCATCCAAGTGCGTCGCTCAGTTCGCCAAGGTTGTCCTATTTCCCCTCTCCTTTTTTGCATGTTTATTGAAAGCTTTTGCCTAAGTATTATAAACCGCAGTACAATTAGTGGCTTCAGGCTACATGCATCTGAAGTACGCGTTCTGGCCTATGCAGACGATATAGGTGTTTTTTGTTCAAATCTCGAAAGTATAGCGGAGGTTATTACCATTGTAAAACGTTTTTGTCAGGTAAGCGGCAGTGCAGTCAATTGGGGAAAATGTATTGGTTTTTGGCATGGCGATTGGGATCTCACGCCACAGTTTTTCCTAAATGTGCAGTGGGTAACAACCCCGGTGAAGTATTTAGGCGTACCCTTAGAAAATTACACCGACAGTGATCCCTATTGGAGGAGACAGACAGAAGAAATCCTAGAAAAAGCCGCGAAATGGAAGGGCAGAGATTTATCAATCTTTGCTCGTGCAACGGTTTGCAATTTGTTTTTCATTAGTAAATTGTGGTATGTGTTACAAGTGCTCTACTGTTCTCGAGTGAATGTGCAGAGACTTCATCGAGTTTTTGCCGTGTTTATATGGGGATCGACATGGGAACGAAGAAGTCGGACGAACCTTTTTCGGCGTGTTCGTGATGGGGGCTTAAGCTTATCGCATTTATTTCTGAGACAGCTTGTAAATCGTTTTTTGTACCTTCGAGATGTTCAGGATCCTTTCCTGCGCACAGTTTACCAAGTACGACTGGTCAGTGCTTTGCCCAACTTTGTCATCTCTTCCAATAAAATGGAAGGTCGACTACAGGGTTACCTTAAAGAGGTTGTTGAGTCGTGCCGCTTCCTGGAGGCCCGTTTCTCGATTGAATATTTATGCGCAGTGTCTCGTAAAAAATTGTATAATGATTTATGTGATATTGTTCACCCAATTCCATTGTATCGGACTCATTTCTCGGGCGGAAAGTGGCGCAAGGTGCTGAAACGTGTAAAAAGCATGCCTGTGCGTCCTGCGGTGAAAACCTTCTTCTTTAAATTACATGCAGGCGTTTTGCTAGTTAAGACTTGGCTTTCTGACAAGGGATTCTTCGTTCCATGGGGTGACCACTGTTTCTTGTGCCGGAAACCTGAAACTATTGAACACGTGTTCCTGGAATGCTGGGATGGCGTGTTCTTCTGGGATGTCCTGCAAAGGACCTTAAAGAAGGATTTCCCTTTGGATGCACAGGGAATAAGGTACCTAATGGTTGATAACGAGGATGGTTTTCCATATGATATTACAATGTTAATGGCTCTGCATAGTATTTGGACGTCACCCATGGCTGTTCGCCATGCAGACGTTGATGCTCGCCCTGCAATAGAGTACTTTCGCGAGTCTCTAATTTCATTTCTCGAAATGGAAAAAGTGAAAAAGTGTGTACCCGATTGGGTGCCCCGTATGGAAGGCTTGTTACACATGAAACAGTTCTAAAATTATGATTTTGTCACTACGTGGTTGACTGTTGTACCAATGCAATAAAGAAAAAAAAAACTTCGTGGCGTAGTGGGCTAACGCCGCGCGCTCGGAAGCGAGTGGTCCCTGGTTCGATTCCGCGCTACGGACGCAACTTCGGAATTTTTTTCTCATTTTTCTCAGACTGGTTACACACTACTACTACTACTACGACGGGGACGGAACGGGTGCCGCCATGAGGAGCTTCGCCCCTAAAACGGCCTACAACGTTGCTGGTACTTCCCTCAGTTTAAACTACCGTTTAGCTAATGCATCTACGAGGATGTATTCCGGTTTCAAACAAGACAATGTGCGCACTCTACATAACCTACCACATCAAAATTAGAACCGCGCAAAAGACAAAGCATAAAAATGATGAGAGCAGTCCCCGTGACGGTGCCATTTGCGACCGCGAATACTGCGCTCGTGTTTTCCGCATAAATATATCGAGACCAAATCGGCGTGTGGGCATCAAGCTTGCATTTTTGGCCAAGCCGACGCCGGGTTTCTGTGACACGGGGCCCTTAACGCTCTCGTGTTAACTTGGCGAAAGCTCCAAATAAACACATATCCACATTTGAGCTTTACCACGCCATACACCCTGCGCTGTATTCCTATAAATGCCCACACTGCGATCATTGCGCAACGGTTTACCGCATGGTATGGGCTTGCGCAAGCACACCACAGCTCATACCCATAACACACCCCACCACACGGCAATGGGAGGCAGGGCTGTCCAGCTCCGACTCAACGGACCAGCTCAACCGGGTCTGCCAAGCGAGAAGGGCAGCTGGGACAGCTGGACTCCTGGACTGATGGGTCCACCCACTGCAGAGCTGAGGAACTACCTACGCTCGTGACCTCTTTTGCTTAAATTCAATTCCCTCTTCTCTCTTATCCGGTGAAGAAGAAGGCACCGACCAGTGCAGACGTGGACAGATCGGCTCCCGCTGATTTAAATGTTTTCGGTCAGATTTTTGTGGTTCCTGTGGCCAAGATGTGCCTTATGTGACGCAGTATCTTCTGGAGATTACGTCGTTTCCGGACCTTTTTCGGAGAGTGGTCCTTTTGCCAAATTATTGGAACTCTTCGTGTGGACCAAGCCGGCGTGGCGCGGGTAGGTATAGGCCTACCTCGACCAAGAGGGGCAACATGCCCGGAGTATAAATGGTGGAGGGAGAGGAAATCTCTCGCTAAGAAGCGAATCGCCCTGGTTGGACGACAGCGCGGGGCAGGAGCAAGGAAGCTTGTGTAGAAACGCCAGTTTCGGCAGGCAACGCATCGCACCTGGGCTCGATAGGAGGCCGCCGCATAGCAGCCCCGCAAGGCCCGATGAAGTGCCTCGCAGCCGCATCGCGGCTCCCCTTGCTACCGAGGGACCACATACGATCAGGCCGAGGGGCGGACTTGACATCAGGAATACAAGCCAAATTAGGCTGGCACAAGCTCTTGCCATGGCGGCTGCTCTAGAACCGGAAGAGACCGAGGGTGACATCGCTTGCCCTAACGTTGCCCGGAACATTCTCGTCGTTTCGACTCCGGCAAAGAAGAATGCAGACGCCTACGCAGGGATCCAACAGATTCGGCTAAGCAAAGGATCATACAAGGTGGCGGCATATGACGGCCCCAGATAACACCCGTAAAGGAGTCATACGAGGCTTGGACACCGACATCAGCGAGGCCCAGCTCCACACGATGATTGTGAACCAGCGAAATCCAAAGGCCCTTGAAGCCAAGAGGATCAAGAACACCACTACGGTGGTAGTGCTTTTCGACGGCATGAAGGTGCCCAACTACGTCATGCGCGGCGTCAGCTTCCTACGCTACGCGCTCTACAAGCGCCAAACCGACGGGTCTTACGCGTGTGGAAGCCTAGGTCACAGGGCCGATGTTTGCCCCAACCCAAACAAGAGGCTGTGCAGAGGCTGTGGACTCGCCTCTCCACCCGAAGATCACCAGTGCTCACCGAAATGGGCCCTTTGCGGAGGACCACATCCCATGGCGGACAGAACGTGTAAACAACGCCTTCAAGTCCCTTACGTCGTGCGACGGAGAAGACGGCGCCGAATGCGTGCCAAAAAGACTCAACAGCTGGCTCCGTCGGTATAGAGCCTGCGGGCCACCACGACTGCAACGTACGAGTACATACATCGTGCCCATGGCATATACACGGTGTCCCAACTATCATGCACCATGATTTAAAAATATCATGCAAATGCCACGTAGCTTTACAGAATCAAGGTAATGCTGTTTGCCATCGCTTGGAGAATGATACTCAGATAATTTTTTTGCAAAGTGCCTCGCTGCTGGAGGCACTTTTCGTGTATTCGTGGGCTTCATTCACACTCGGAAAAACGCTTTTATGTAGCACGTATTGAACAACAGAAAGCTGTACCGGGGTTATGTTTTTCTGCAATTTTCTCATTGGCACTTTTAGTCTAAGTATAATATTTGAGAAGTTTAAATAATTAAGAATAATTAGGTAATTAGGGGGAATGCAAAAAAATAAAACGAGTATCTTCAAGCGACGGCAAACGTTACCTTGGTTCTGTCCAACTACGTAGGCGGCAATTGCATATTATAAAATCGTAGTGCATGATAGTTGGGACCCCGGTGTAGTATGCTACTGGCAGTGAATGCGCACATCGGTGCTCCATGCATATCATGACGCACCCACAGTCTCTTAATTCACTTGAAGGACAAGCCTTGGCATGCCAACTGGTGCACATGTAGTGCAGCTCCATAAATCACAATACAATAAATTTTGGCCGCGCTATTAAAACGTCGCTTTCGACAGATCGAAAAGTGCAGTCGAGCTCTAGAAACAAAGAAACGTAGCCTTACGCGCTTTCTTTCTGAATTAATGCTACAAAATATAGCCTCGAATAGCATAAATAATAATTGAAACTTACGAGTAAATGGAGGCGTCTATAGGTGGGTAGAAAACGCAGGCTGGAAACGTCCATTTTTTGCGAACAAGAAGCGCAGCGCCATAGAAACCGTGCAAAGCTGCGCCGATCAAGCAGCCACTGAACGTCTCCTCCCGCCAAAAGCTCCCTCGAACCGGCTGCCTCTTGCCGGTTCCTTTCTCGTGAATGCTGCCTGATCCGACTGCCACAGACGGTTGAGGTGGCCTCCTTCTCTCTATTCTTTCGCTTTCCAATCCCCCCATCCAGGCGGACGTCGGCGCCGACTAGGCGGCGGGCGGGGGCATCCTATGCGATAGGCCAGCAGCGTCAGGCCAGCGTGAAGCCGACCTCTTTGGCCAGCCAGAACTTTCGTGCTTGGCATTATGGAGCCCTACGCATCCGTGCCATCATCCGTGGCCAAGCTAGCGCCGAGGGGGTCGGCAACATAAGTCGGCATTTTTACGGCCCAAGCTCTTGAAGCCGACATGATCAGCTCCCAGCGACCTGCCGAGCGGCGCTCGATGGTCGGCCCTCGGCCAATTTCGCTTAGGAATTCATCAAGACGCATTTTATTTCACCAGAACATTTACCATAATGTGCCAGGGTAGCGGTCTCAATTCTAACCCGCTCGTTAGACACGCTCCTAACATTTTCGAGCACTTGCATAGGGTATTTACCTGGCCCTTACTGTTACCAAACATAAAGACGCTACCTTTTTTTTTGTTCAGTGAGAACAGCAGGCGAACCTAATATATCACACACGAAAAAGAAAGAGAAAGTTCAAGAATTATTCATTATTATTATTATTATTATTTGGTTTGAGTACATATAACACAAGGACACGAAGGAAATAGGGAGGGAGCAAGCTGACAACTGCCACCGAGAGGGGCACAACGCCTGCCTACTCTTTCAGATGGAGGGAATAGAGGAATTGAAAGCACGAGGAAAGAAAAGAGGAAATGAAGAAATGACGGAGACACCGACAGAACAAAACAAAATACAAAAAATGTCTATAGACGGGAGGCCAAGTCATTGTCTGTAAGAAAAGATAGCAGGGCTCGATGGGCCTGGTCACGTCGCGAAGCGCACCCTCTTAGAAAGAAGGTCCCACATTGCAGTCCAATAAGTCCATATTCCTTAATTAGCAATGCGCGCTGCTCAACGAATGCGGGACACTCTAAAATGAGATGTTCAAGTGTCTCACAGGAGCCACAAAATGTACACAACGGGCTGTCCACACGTCCTTGTCGGTATAGGCGTTCGCGCACCAACACAGACTTAACTTAAATAGCAGTGCTCTAGCACGACAGGGCAAGCCTCGACCACGAACAACGGGGAGGGAACGATCCGTCTGCAACACGCCGGTCTGGGTGTTGCTTTAGGAGGTGTCGGCGTATCAGAAGACGAGCGTTTTCAAGCATGCAGGAAATCTCAGGGCAGTCACATTCTAGGTGGGCACAACTTGAAGCGAGGCGATCAGCCTCTTCATTTCCAGAGATGCCCACGTGCGAGGGTATCCACTGGGCAATGAGGGACACTCCACAGGAACTAATATTGCCTGAAGTTTCTTGAATACTGCATAAAATTGGGGTATTGGCATTTTGTCTCAGTCTGCTTAGGGCAGCACGGGAGTCTGTAAGGATAACGAACTTCAATGCTTTTAACTCTTCGTGTACGTACTTCAGAGCAACATCAATCGCGGCCAGTTCTGCAGAATTATTCATAACGCTTCTAAATAAGCCACAAACTTCAGAACTTCGTGACACTTTGCATTTAAAATGCTTCTTATTTCTTAAAGTATAAAATTTCTGAAACGCAGAGTTCTCTTGGGACATTGGGAAACCTGGCCTAAGATTTAGCGTGGTTCAAGCATTGAGTAATATACAAGGAAAAGAGAGGACACTTCCATAGGCCCCTGCGGCCTATTTTGGTTCGCAGCGCACATAGCGGGTGTGTGAAATAACGCAGACTCAGAGATTGGGGCCGCAGGAAAACTAATCTCAAGGACTATCTTCTGGTGATTAGAAAAATTACACGGCCTCCAAGATCACTTCCGTGCGAGTGCTCGTCCCGGAGGCTATATTTAGATTTTTTTACACGTTACTTGCATGCATCGAGTAGCTTCGTGTAAGCTGTACCGCCAGAGCAGCAAGCAGACGATGCCACTGTGTGTTTATGCAGACATTTTAAATAAACATGGCAAGTGTTGGAAGAGACGAAACATTTTATTTTCAAGTCATATTCTCAGTAAGCAGATGCACACTTCTCTTTCACAACGTTCGATGAAAGCAAGCACAGAAAGTATTGCACTGCAAAGTACAAGACATGTCAATACAGGTGCCATATGTTGAGAATAAATTTCACAAAAGGAATAAACAGGCGATATTGTGAAAAAGCCCACAGAACAGTAAAACTGCAGAAGACAGCATTAGCATCAAAGAGCAAAACAACGCTCGTCCTTTGGAGCCTAACCTTTCTTATTAAGTGGTAGTTTCGGGCTGCATAGCAAACAAGGAATGAAGGCTGCTCACTCCAGTTGTCAGCCAACCACGCTCTCTCCCTGTCCTGCCGTTGTTACTACACCTCGAAACATAGCAGTAATTCTCGTAGTACTTGATTATGGTCGGCATGACCTGAAAAAAAAACTATTGGTTATGTCTTCTCTCCCGCCTTCGCACAAATTTTCCCCTACGCACTTCAGATCGCCCTTTCGCGAAAAGCGTCACGTGCAATTGTCGCAGCTAAAAAAAGAAACCTTCTGCGCTACTGAGGCAGGAGTTTTTATTCAGAATATGTCCTAGCCACAGCTTACAAACATTCTTCTCAATTCGCAAGTTCTCTCTAATTGCGCTAGTAACAAAGGCTTCAAGCAATCTGCGCACGCCACGAATAACGATCCTAAGCATAACTGCATTATTTCACACAATTGCACACACGTGCATTGAATTCAGACTACGTATACAAGCGTGTGCCGACTCACTTTCTCGCGCCCAGAAACGATTTTCTTGCAAACGTGCTGCGCAGCATTTCAAATTGCTGTTACTTATATACATAATGTGAAGCAATCCAAGAACATCATGCGCGAAGTGAAGAACACAAAAAGCTCTCCGTGCCGAACAGCACAATACGACAAATGTCAACTTACGGCTGCAGTGACAAATACATAAGCAATTTGCAAAGTAATGAAGGGAAAAAATGTCACAGTTTCGCCCTAAGGGCGAAGCAATGAATGCGATAGCAACACAGCAATGTCATACCAAGTAAGGTGAGCGGCTGTGGTAGCAATATGAATTGTAGTAAACATGAGCTGATTAAGTAAGCAGGTGTGCTGCGGCGTAAGTAGACCGACTTGAAGAGAGACTCGATGACCACGAGAAGACGCGTGTGAAACGGTGGTGTTGATGAGAAAGGCTTCCCGTGGGCAGCGCGTGCGAAGGGACACACCTGGAGCGCTGCACTGCCGATCCGAGCAGCATTGCATGTGTAGCGTTCGTTGGAAAATGTGACCCGACTATTACTGACTGAATGAACAAGCGTGGTGTGAGTGCGCACAAACAAACATGAATAGATCACACTGAATGACTGCAGACAACGACTGTCAAAACGCTGGCAGCAAGCACATACACTGCAGCGGGCGAAGGTACGCGCGGTCTATCGCTTAAACGGAAACTGAGCGGCGAATGCACAGCGCATAAAGGTCAGAGCCGTGTGGAGATAAGAGACGGTGCGGGCGAGCGACGAGCTCGATTGTTGGCAGAGTAGATGTGCCCCCCCCCCCGCTCCCTCCGGCGCTGGCTTCCCGCTTCCTTGCTTACGCGTGGGAGATTGAGTGCGTTCGCTCTACGTGATAGCGCGCGTACCCGCAGGCTTCCGCTCGAATATACGGCGCGCGGCGAAGATTTTATCTATACGGTACCTCACGGCGACGCCGACGGCAGAAATCCGGTTGAAGTGTCCATATAATTGCTATTGTAATAAAGAAGTTGTCGCAGTTTCACCTGAAACGCGAAGCATCAATTGCGATTGCAAATTTGTAGAGAGCTATACGGAGTAATGATATTAGCTTTATCAGCTGTATAAACTTAGACATGCAGCAGCAGCGGCAACACGCAGAACTGTTGTCGACGCCGTCGGCGTTTTGCCCGCGTTCGCTCAAAATGCGTGCGGCGTTGGTGACTGTTGCCGGAGCCTCTGATATAAATAGGCACTTGGTGCCGCAGCTAAACGTCGCCTCCCTTCCCTCCTCCTCCCCCCCTCCCCCACGGCCTCTCGCGCATCGGAAGAAGGCACGTTTGCTCTACATATATGGTGATTGTAAAGGAGGAAAGAGACGCCTACTTCTGCAGCCCTTAAGGGAGCACGGCGCAGAACGCGCGTTTGTTCTCCGCCGTGCGTTCACTCCCCGTGAAAGCGCGCGCCCCTCGCGCCCTTTCACTCGCATATACAGCGTTCGGCGTGCGGCGACATGCTCCCACTTACCCCTCCCCGTTGGCGCTGAGCCGTGCTCCCTCATGGGCTGCAGAAGATAGCGCCAACCTTTCCCTTTCCCTCAAGAACCACTTATCATCGGCGACGATTTTATCTCCATGGACGTCATACGGAACCCCACGGCGACAGCGACGGCGACGCCGACGGCAGAAATCTGCTTTTGAGTGTCCACATAATTGCTATCGCAATAAAAGAACGTAATGAAGGCCTTCTTACCAAGCAGCAGCCAAGCAGACAGAAGTTCTGGAACGAACACAGCAAAGACCACGCAGACGTTATCGCACATCTTTTGTATCGCCGCCTTGCCTGATCACACCATGGCCGATATTTTGTAGCGATGCGTTACTCTTTATACTACTCTTATCATCCACCGCTCACGGCCGGCTGATCCCGTTGATAACGCCTACGTCTACAGCCACATATACAAGCAGACGTATAGTGCACTATAGAAAAGTTACTACAGTAGATAACTAGTACGCGCGCTCCCTTGGGGACAGGGAGTGTTGTATTGCCCTCTAGCGGGCGGCATGAAGCTGCGTAGCTCGGCCGCTTTTAGACTGGAGTGGCTAGTTTTGTAATCCGTATGTTACTCTATGGTTCAATGCCGTTAAACCAAGTTTGTCGAGCGATAGCACGGTTTTGCTTGATTTGCTAACAAAGACAGACGCTGCTGAGCATGGTCAGCAACTACTGCATCTGCAATTGCATCACAATACAACACACAGACGCTGCTCGGCGCGGGAGCAGCACCGAGCGAATTGACCTTCGTGACTAAGCGTCGAAAGCGCAGCGCATACGAAGCTACCAGCACTCGGCGCACGTTGTTCACATCGCAGATCGCTTTCAAGATATGGGCGCCCACTCGGCGTACGCAGCAGCCGCGGGTAGTGGTAGTCGCAGTTTGACCTTTGCTGAGCTTGAAGGTCAGATTTACGGAACCAGGCGTTTTCTCGATTTGTACCTGGAGTAGTAGAACTATCGCTCTAATAAAAGTAGTGTGATATTTTCAAATGCATGCTTGCGATGTTTCAAAACTGGGTTTGATCAACACGCATTTACCATCGAACATAAACTTTGCGTATTGTTCCGCTTAAGTTCCCCTTATTGTTCCCCTTAAAATTCGACCTGCGTTGTAATTATGCCAGTGCAGCAGTATTTACCACCACTCGTAAAACGAACTAATAACGCAATGGACCACTTGCATACGTAAGTTACTTGAAAAGGCGCATTTAACCTACTCATGTGAAACATTCCCTACACATTACCTATACCATGCCCATAGCTTTCCCCTGATATAAACAAGATGCCTTGTGTAGCTTATCGAGGACAACTGAGAAAGAAATTAGGAATCTCATATGATGCAAAAGAAACACATGGATAAATAAGGGTTTAGTAATTATCTGGAGTTTTTCATTTAAAGCAGGAATGGTGAATGTATAGCAACACAGCTCACTCAAAATTCTACATATTCTGACAACATTTCAAGTTCGTATAACGTGCAGTTGTTTTATGAGTCTGGAAAACGTTTCGATTTGTGGCAGTATGGCACCCTGGAATGCTTGAACGAGTAACTTTCTACAAAGGCTGTAATGAACCTACACAGAAGAAACATTTATCGCTCTTCCCTCACAACATTGCTTCATACTTCGAAGAAATATAAGCAACGTTCCTCGCATACTTTGCAGAGAACACAAAAAACACCTAAATGCCGTATGTGCATAACGCATAAAAATTTCGAGATGGTTGAAGAAAACGCGCACTCGCCAACCGAAAAAAAAACGAGAACGCTTTTGGCATTGTTGCACCCAATACGGATGCCTTGTTCACAATGAACGAGCTGCATGATGGTCTTTAATATATACATACCGAATGCCGTAATGCGTTCGTGTATAGCTCAAGGGAAGTCCCCGCGTCAGGTCAATCGTGTCTGTCGTACATTATATTGTCATGTTGTAGTAACAATGAAGAAAACAGTCCTAAATCTATGTATGACGAAACTACACAAAAGCAAGCTACACTCAAAGCACAACGATAGCGGCGAACAAAGTATGCGGTCGTCGAAAATCTGATCAGTGGCGAAACGCGTCGGCTTTTATACGTGAGTCATCGAAGGTTATAGATTAATCCCTGGTGCCCGCGTGTATTCCAGAAAGTTCTAGACAATTCGCGTCGCCAATACAATCAGATAACATGAGCGTCGGTGACCACAGACGACGGATAGAAGCATCGATAACGTTCGAGAAGCTTCCAATGCAGGCGCGTTCTGTGCCGAGCGATAACGTTTAACATTTGTTAGCCGGTAGAAAACGGGCGCCGGTGAAAGATAAACATTTATACGTGTCAATATGCAATATGATTCAAGGAACAAGCGGGATGATAATTTATTCTAGTTTTCGATGACGAAAGCCGATTTCCAATCAATACCGTGTCCGTAAACTGGCGCAGCAACTCGTCAGAGTGAAAGACCACCTCGTAAAAGAAAATACCCTGCCATCGTTCTACAAAAATTTGTGCGAAGACTGTCAGGCGGGCTATAAGGCGGCACTGGGAACTTAAAAGAAGACAACAACAGCACCGCAATGATGTAGTCCACTTAAATTTTCTTTACGTTTGCGTTCTCTTGCGTTGAACTATTCCTATTCCGTTGACCCGCACAGTAACTTCTTGTAGCGAGCATGCGTTTCCACTGCCGCAATGCGTTCAAGTGCGCGGTGACCGAACCTTCAGGGTCTTGTTCAGGCAGTGACAATGCCGTCCACCGTGGCATTTTTCGCAGCCACTCTATCAAAACGAGGGGTGACTTCTTCAAGACGTCAATAAAGTTTACTACCTACCTACCTACCTACCTACCTACCTTCCTACCTACCTACTTTATCAAGATTGTTTAGCATGTGATAACAGCGTAGAATGTTCGGACAATCAAACCATAAAATGAATGAATATTTTTGGATAGGAATATCTACTAAGATTTTTGGATCCTAAAGGTCCAGCCTCTGTAACTGTACACACGACAGTAACCCTGCCTTCTGACAGCCATTGCGAAAATACACCAAAAAAGTGATCACGAATAAAACCTAGATTTTGTTGCAAAGAATGTAACTTTTGTGAATATGCGCGTAAATAACAATAATTATGTATGTAATTACTAATATTGTCATGCAAAAATTGTAGCAGATGATAATTAGTTCCTTTATACCTTTTGCCAGAAATTTAAAAGGCGTTTCTGCTATCTGTGTAGTATTAGGATGGGTGATCGTTCTTCGATTTACTACGAGTAAAGATGTTCCAATAGAGCCATATAATGAGATGTTGGGCAGGATACAGGACGCCCTTCCAAGCTTTGGCAGGGTTACATTGGTGGCGTGGTGGCGGGGAGTGGTGGTTATAAGTGGTGGCGTGGAGCAGAGGTAGAATACCCGGCCTCAAATCTGAAGGTCGTAAGTTCGAATCCTACTCCAGTCCACCACATTTTCAGGCATGGAGTGGTGCCTGACACCGGCAAGAAAAAAATATATCGCCGAGAGCTAGTGGGGCTATACTAGTTCAAGTGCAACCAAACTAGGAAGGCCCACTAAGCTTCATCAAAGTCACTCCCTCACCAGAACAGGAATTGGCCTCCCTGGTGCAGTATTCGGCCACTACCTCCCTCATGACTCCGACAATTAACCCATGGCCCTCAGTTCCCAGTGGCTGCGGAGCACCTAACCAAGGCGGCGATCAGACCTGCTACGCGGCAGAGGGTGCTAAGAATCTCTGGGTCAACACAGGCCGCCAATGGAAACTGAACCTGGCAACGTTCAACACGCGCACCCTCTTGAGTGAGGCTAGCTTAGCAGGACTATTTGAAAAATTATCAGGCACTTCCTGGGATATTATTGGCCTTAGTGAGGTTAGAAGAACTGGTGAGGCTTACACAGTGCTGACTAACGGCCACATCCTCTGCTACAGAGGTCTTCCAGATAAGAAAGAATCCGGGGTAGGATCTCTAGTGCATAACAACATAGCGGGCAACATTGATGAATTCTACAGCATTAATGAGAGGGTAGCAGTCGTCGTAGTAAAGCTGAATAGGAGGCACAAAATGAAGGTAGTACAAGCCTATGCCCCAACCTCTAGTCACGATGATGAAGAAATAGAACAGTTTTTATGAAGATGTTGAACTAGCAATGAGAAAGGTGCAAACTCAGTATACTTTAGTCATGGGTGACTTCAATGCAAACGTGGGGAAAAAGCAGGTTGGTGAGCAAGCAATTGGCAACTACGGCATCGATTCTAGGAATGCAAGAGGAGAGATGTTAGTGGAATTCGCGGAAATGAATAGGCTCCGAATAATGAATACCTTCCTCAGGAAGCGCAGCAACAGGAAGTGGACCTGGAAAAGCCCTAAGGGAGAAACAAGGAATGAAATAGATTTCATACTCTCTGCCGATCCAAGCATAGTGCAGGATGTAGAAGTGTTAGGTAAGGTTAAGTGCAGTGACCATAGGTTAGTGAGGTCTAGGATTTCTCTCCATTTGAAGAGAGAGAGAGTGAAATTAGTCAAGAGGAAACAGGCCAACCTAGAGGCAGTAAGGGTCAAAGCAGACCAATTCAGGCTGGTGCTTGCATACAAATATGCAGCTTTAGAAAAGGAAGATAAAGACAACATAGAGGTAATGAATGAAACCGTAACTAGGTTGATCTCAGAAGCAGCAGTTGAAGTGGGAGGTAGGGCACCAAGGCAACCAGTAGGTAAGCTCTCCCAAGAAACAAAGGACCTAATAAAGAAACGACAGAAGATGAAAATGTTTTTTTTAATTTGTTTTTTTTTTTAATTCGAAGATGAAAATGTTCAACTCAAGAGATCAGATAGAATTCGCTGAACTGTCAAAACTAATCAACAAGAAAAAAGTAAGGGATATTCGAAATTATAAGGTGGGAAAGATTGAGGAAGCCGTAAAATATGGACGCAGCATTAAATCAGTAAGAAGAAAGCTTGGCATAGGACAAGGCAAGATGTATGCACTGAAAGATAAGCATGGTAATATCATCAGCAATTTCGATGACATAGTAAAAGCAGCGGAAGAATTCTATACTGACCTGTACAGTGCCCAAAACAGCCAAGCTACTTTCATTCAAAATAGTGATGAACTGGATACGGAGGCTCCTTGTATAACTAGCGCTGAAGTTAAAAGGGCCTTGAAAGACATGACCAGGGGAAAAGCTGCTGGAGAAGATGGAATAACAGTAGATTTAATCAAAGATGGAGGAGATATTATGCTTGAAAAGCTTGCGGCCCTTTATACGCAATGCCTCACAGCTTCATGTGTACCAGAGAGCTGGAAGAACGCCAACATTATACTAATCCATAAGAAGGGAGACGTTAAAGAACTGAAGAATTATAGACCCATTAGCTTGCTTTCAGTATTGTATAAAATATTCACCAAGATAATTTCCAATAGAATCAGGGCAACACTTGACTTCAGCCAACCAAGAGAACCGGCTGGCTTCAGGAAGGGATATTCTACGATGGATCATATCTATGTCATAAATCAGGTAATCGAGAAATCTGCGGAGTACAATCAACCTCTCTACATGGCTTTCATAGATTATGAAAAGACATTTGATTCAGTAGAGATTCCAGCAGTCATAGATGCATTGCGTAATCAAGGAGTACAGGAGGCATACGTGAATATCTTAGCAAACATCTACAAGGATTCCACAGCTACCTTGGTTCTCCACAAGAAAAGTAGAAAGTTACCTATCAAGAAAGGGGTCAGGCAAGGAGACACAATCTCTCCAATGCTATTCACAGCATGCTTAGAAGAAGTATTCAAGCTCTTAGACTGGGAAGGCTTAGGAGTGAGGATCAACGGCGAATATCTCAGCAACCTTCGATTTGCAGATGACATTGTCCTATTCAGCAAAAGTGGAGACGAATTACAACAAATGATTGAGGACCTTAATCGAGAAAGTGTAACAATTGGGTTGAAGATGAATATGCAGAAGACAAAGATAATGTTCAATAGCCTGGCAAGGTAACAAGAATTCAGGATCGCCAGTCAGCCTCTAGAGTCTGTAAAGGAGTACGTTTATCTAGGTCAATTACTCACCGGGGACCCTGATCACGAGAAAGAAATTTACAGAAGAATAAAATTGGGTTGGAGTGCATACGGCAGGCATTACCAAATCCTGACTGGGAGCTTACCACTGTCGTTGAAAAGAAAAGTGTACAATCATCGCATTCTACCGGTGCTAACATATGGGGCAGAAACTTGGAGGTTAACGAAGAAGCTCGAGAACAAGTTAAGGACCGCACAAACAGCGATGGAACGAAAAATCTTAGGACTAACGTTAAGAGACAGGAAGAGCGCGGTGGGGATTAGAGAACAAACGGGCATAGCCGATATTCTAGTTGACATTAAGCGGAAGAAATGGAGCTGGGCAGGCCATGTAATGCGTAGGATGTATAACCGGTGGACCATTAGGGTTACAGAATGGATACCAAGAGAAGGGAAGCGCAGTCGAGGTCGGCAGAAAACCAGATGGGATGATGAAGTTAGGAAATTTGCAGGCGCAAGTTGGAATACGCTTGCGCAAGACAGGGGTAATTGGAGATAGCAGGGAGAGGCCTTCGTCCTGCAGTGGACATAAAATATAGGCTGATGATGATGATGATGATGATTTAAGAAATAGCTAAAGTACGCAAAGAGATGTACGGCCTTGCGTACGTATAGGAATAGCACTGACATCAATGCGCATGCTCAGAACTTTATTTTGTTTCTTTGGCTTACTTACGCTTTGGTAACGTAGGGCATTTGCTCATTTGAGCGTACTCAGCGTTTACGTAGGGGGTGATATAATGTTGCCAATCATGTTGGCAATATGGCTCCTGCTTCATAGCAAATTCTTGTCAAGGGTGAAATGTTGAATGCAAAGGAATGGTGAATTAAGCTTTCCCATCAAAATGAATTGCAAGTTAGTGTCTAACGCACCCCATTTTCGACATCATTTGGCGATTATAGCATCCGGAGGCCTGACGAAACGCGCATGCGTGAAAACAGCAGATGGTATACGAATGGGTTGCCTCGGCTGAAAAAGTATGACACCAAGCCTCGCCAGATGGCGCCCTGCCCACTTAAATTTCTTTTACGTTTGCATTCTCTTGCTTTGAACTAACCCTATTCGATTGATGCGCACAGTAAATTTCTGCAACGTGCCTGCGTTTCCCCTACGTAAGCATGCCTCTGCTGTATTCAGCAACAGTCTACGAATGGAAACGAGACACTGTGAAGTAGGCTTGATACGAAAGAAGTGCCATTTTACAGAGAAAACCGGTGTAGTGCCTTGTCCAAACAGCGGTAATCAAAAGGCGTGAAAGTCATAATGCTATTGATAAAAAATTTTATAAACAACTGATAAAAAAACAGCATACACTCTGCAGCCTCTAAGGCTTCTTGAGAGAAACATACAGTTTTTACTGTGATTACTATTCTAAGCTTGCCTTCCCCACTTCGCAGTTTCTATCGCGCTTCCAGGTTCTTTAAGCTAGCAGTCGTTCTCATAAAAAGGAACACTTCATTAACATTGGAATTGGTGGGCGATTAAGTTTGGTCCCCAAGAACAACGCCCAATGCTGTATCCGCTTAGTCACGGCCAATGGCTGAGCAATGTGGGAAATATCCTCACCGGTGAAACCTCGGAGGCGACACGAAAGGAGGAGAACTTCAAGCACACGCCCCTACATGACGCAGTGTGCCAAGAGAAAAGTGTGAGAGAGCAACGCGGATGCAGTACACGGTTCATACATTACATTTTGCGGCAGTGGCTCGTTCAGTTGCCTCTGTCTACCTTTAAATTGGCTCACGTGAAAAGAAAACAATTATTTCACCACTAAGTACCTGTGTCCTCATCACTTGTATTACATGAATCTTAAATCTCTGACCGCTCCTACTATACACATGGACGTCATGATGACATAACATAAAACGAATTTTTACCAATCCTACAGATAACCAATCACCCATCGCCCGAGATACATGTGCACCACCGCTTCAGGGCTAATTAAATTTCCGACAAAGACATCTCCAAAGTTTTAGCCCTGCCTATCTTTTTTACCTGAATAAAACCGAAATTATTTCTATCGGTTTAAGACATAAACCACCCATAGGCCTCGTAAATGCCGCACCTGTTCATGACATTACACGATCCCTTAAGACCCTGATAATGAACAGCGCTTTCGACGCCAGGACCCTAACAGCAGCCGAATGTTAGCCTGTCAACAGCGACCGACACAATTATCACAAAACATTTTTTTTCAGAGACATGAAAATCTTCTCTGCTCAATTTGTATTACTAAAGCGCTAATATATACACTGGAGACGCATTTTCGTCATCAACATCGCCCTTAGGTTTCGTGTAAAGTTCGAGTTTGATGAGGTCCTATAACGCCCCGCACGCTGCTTGTTGTAGGTGCGAGGAGAATCGTGTAAGGGTGAGCAGAGAAGGGTGGTTGCTTGATGTTCACCCACTGATGGAGGTCACGTGGTAAAGCGAGCGCTAGGCAGGAGGGGGGGGGAGGAGATGAGTGTGCGTCTTCTCCTCCAGTGTGGCCGTTCGCCGCCTGCGCCCTAGCTTCGATGTAGCATCGGTCGCCGAGATGGCTGGTGGCAGCGTGCGGTGGGTTGGCGCGTGGTTAGTGCTTGAAGTTGCGTAATCTTAAGCTTTCCGAGACACTTTACAGAGAGAGAAGCGTTCGCTTCCCTCGGTTTGCGCAATTCATCACGCCAGGGTTCTGAGATTGAACGTTCTCAATCAGAAAGGGGTGAATTTTTTCATATTTGCCTAAGTGTGCGTGACACCATGCTTACTAAGGGTGGATAGGTACCAAACCTGGGTGCTCAGCTACTACTGCCTCACACTTTATTATTGTTGATGCAAACTCAATCAAATTCTCCAGGCTGTTTGAAACTGACATTTGCTAAGTGTGTTCTAAGTTCGTGCGAAAATACTGAACCTTTATTAAAATATTACAAAAAATATTGTGTTGTTTTATTTCTTGAAGGAACATTTTTGAAAAGTTCTTCATAGTTAAAAGGTCAAAACTTATGTGGTTGTTGGACGTACAGCGGGTGTTCTTCTGAACCAAAAGAATAACTGTAGGCTTGACCATTGTTTCGTAAAGAATTTTTGTTTCCTGGGGTCTTAAATTTCATGAATTTTTGTTAAACAAAAGCTTTAATAAAAAAACGAAATTCCGATGGCAACACATTTTGCTTGGTTCAGTAGGGAACCATGGGATTCAGAAAAATTCACAAAAAATGTCCATATGAAAACTGCAGTGATTGCAGGGAAAATGTTCCTTTTCTGAGCAGAACGCGGGGTAAGAACGCGGCTGTGGTAACGGCGGGAACGCGGGCGTAAACAAATGTTCGCGCGCCAGCTTCCACGGCTATCGTGGTCCCTTTTGCCCATGTACTATAGTGCCTAGAATATACTGGCTAGTGTGATAACCGCGGCCTCCCGGGTGGCACCGTTTGCAATGAATGTCGGTGGCTGCCGCTAGGAGCGCTTCTACGCGGGTGGGTGCCGCGGCGCCGCCCGCTCTACATAGACCGCCATGTTTTCACACGGGGGCTGCTGCGCTTTTTGTATTTATAAATCCGTAGGGGCAGTAAATTTCTCATGTAAGAAGGCGACTTCTAATTTAGTTTTTTTTTGTTGCTATAATAAGGCTTATTTACTGCTTGCTGCCTGCGTTTGAGCTTACGCACCAGCTAGCTTTGTTTCGAGTGTGGAACATTCGGTGGTTCAATTCAGGAAAAGGAAGCACTACATTCGTTCTATAATACAGGCGAGCTCATTGCAACGTAAGGTTTTTAAAGTATACCTATTCGGCGACTTTTTACTCATAGAGAATAAGAATGCCTAATTTATATGGACCTGTGAAACTGACTATATTGGGAGCACAATATTCATCCTTCATCTTCTTCACCTGTACATAATCATCATCCCTATGCGCGTCGTCTTCGTTCAGCGCGTGGCTTAGCCGAATAAAGGCGACGAGACAACAGCTGTGCTACTGCCTTACAAAGTGGTGGAGATTGCTTTCGATCCCCTTGACTTCTACGACGTCGAGTTCCACTGGAGCTTCGTTCGGGTCGCCGTTTGCTCCGCCTGTACACTGCCATGACCCAAGTACCGCCACCCAGAGCCTCCGGCCTCACCCCCGCTGCCCCCCAACCAGCCGCCTCCGCATGGACCGTTCCCGCTCCGCAGCGTGACCCCACTATATTCTCTGGTCTCCCGCGCGACAACGTCGAGGACTGGCTGGAGAACTATGACCGAGTGAGTGGGTACAACCACTGGGACGACACTCATAAACTTCGCCACGTCGCCTTCAACCTGTCCTATGTCGCGAAGACGTGGTTCTTTAACCATGAGAGCACCTTGCCCGATTGGACGACCTTCCAGCACCAAGTCCGGAAGATTTGCGGAACGCCATCCATCCGTGCTGAAGTTTCAAAGCAGCAGCTCGATGCGCGCATGCAACAACCAGGGGAGACGTACACTTCGTACATTGAAGACGTCCTATCCCTTTGCTGCCGCGTCGACGCGGCAATGAGCGAGACCCATCGCGTTCGACACATTTTAAAGGGCATTGGACACGTCGCATTTAACGCACTGGAAGTTAAAAACCCCACCACCGTAGACGATGTCATCGCGACCTGCCAGCATCTGGATACACTACAAGCCATCCGGTTACAGCCAGACGTCTGTGACACACGACCTTCTTCGGATGCCGATTTGCGCACGTTGATTCGGGTTCTGATCCGCGAAGATCTTCAAGCACAAGGCCTGTCGTGCTCTGCTGTTCCTCCAGCTCACTCTGCGTCCACTGGGCTACGAGACAACATCAAAGACGAGCTGTCTTCCTTGGCTTACGCTGTACGCCCTGACCCTCCGACGCCGCCAAATCCGCCAGCCACGTACGCCCAAGTTGCTGCCATGCAACCTTCCGTCGGTCAGCGTGCCCTTCCGGTTCCTCAGAACGACGTCGCAGCATTTACGCCCCGTGCACCTGTACCTGCATTTTACGTCCCCTGGCGCTCCTCCCACCCAATCTGTTAATATTGTGGCATTCAAGGCCACATCTCGCGGTTTTGTCGAAAGCGCCAGCAGGACGAACGCCGCGGCTACGATGCTTACGAGAAGGATCTGGTGTCCTTCCCGAGCCCATACCAGCGCCGCCCTTCAACACGTTCCTTCTCCCCACCCGCTCCACCCGACGCTCCTCGAAACTACGGTCCAGGACGCCGCCGCTCTCCTTCCCCTGTCCGACACTCAACATCGCCCCTCCAGCCAGTCACCCACACCGACTACCACTCGGAAAACTAGATGGTGCAGTTTTGGGAGGGAAAGCTGCATCGCTCGGACAAATACCTCCTAAGAGTCCGACTTATTCGTTATTAGTGTATGCTGAAGGTGTGCCTGTTCGAGCATTAGTTGATACGGGAGCCGCTATTTCTATTATTCATGCCGATTTGTGCTCTCGTCTACGTAAGGCCACTACACCTTACCATGGCACTCCTTTACGTAGCGCGAATATCCTTACGATACGGCCATCGGCACAGTGTACCGTTCGAGTTTTAATTGATGGGATTCGCCACCATATTCCGTTCGCAGTGCTGACATCCTGCGCTTATATATGCTGATTATTGGTTGGGACTTTCTTCCTGCCACTGCTGCTTTCATCTCTTGCCGACAATGCCTTGTTCACATGCGCGAGACCGGTGACACCGACGAGAGGCCTCAGTCCCGCCACCGTCTGCGAACCGTAGCCGATTGTGTGGTGCCACCAGGCCACGAGCAACTTCTTGTGATTGCTTCCGACGTAATTGACAATGCCGATGTTCTAGTCGCCCCATCAGGCCGTTGCCTATCCAAAGGAATTGCACTAGCGTCGAGTCTCGTTCGATCCATCAACGGCACGGCCCTTCTCACAGTACTCAACGTCACAAATGAGCCGATTCTGCTTCCCAAAGGTGCTGTCGTGGTTTGCGGTGTGGACACACAGCCTGTCTCGGTGATGGCTTTGATTACTGGTACTGCAGAACCACGCCCACCTGCAGCTGTTGCTCCTGCTACTGCTCTCGCCAACGCAATCAGTACGGATCTGACTCCGCAGCAAGCACATCAACTACTGACCTTGTTGTCGAAACATAAATCTTCCTTCGACGTACACTCACCTCTCTTGGAACAGACTTCTGCGGCAACTCATCGCATACACGTCGATGGAAGTTCTATTTTCCGCCGTCGACCATATCGCGTTTCTTCCGCCGAACGCAAGATAATCGACAAGCACGTTGCCGACATGCTCGAACGAAATATCATCCGCCCCTCCGCCAGCCCTTGGTCGTCACCCGTCGTTTTGGTGCGCAAGAAAGATGGCTCAGTGCGATTTTGTGTTGATTAGTTGATTACCGTGCCTTGAACAAAATAACCCGAAAAGACGTATATCCTTTGCCTCGCATTCACGACGCCTTAGATTCATTGCAAGGCGCGGAATACTTTTCCAGTCTGTACTTACGCTCGAGTTATTGGCAAATTCCGATGCACGAGGCCGACAAGGAAAAAACTGCCTTTGCAACACCTGATGGAATGTACGAATTTAACGTCGTGCCTTTTGGCCTCTGTAATGCACCAGCAACCTTCGAACGAATGATGGACACTGTTCTGCGGGGCCTTAAGTGGAAGTCTTGTTTGTGCTACCTTGACGCCATAGTCATATTTTCTTCAACCTTCCAACTCCACTTGCACCGCCTAGATGAAGTTCTGACGTGTCTATCTGCTGCTGGCCTTCAGCTAATACCAAAAAGTGCCACTTTGCCAGCAAGACTATTAAAGGGCCCCTAAACCACCTGAGATATTTTTGAACATTTCAAGTGAACACGCGCATCGAGTTCAGAATGCCGTCACGATCAACGATGCGAAACGCTGCAGCGCTACGCGCCGTGGGAGCGCCACAAAATCAAAAAAACAATGCCGTCCTCCTCCCCTCGCTTTTCCGGCATCCCCAGCGGTCGTCATGATGTCAGCAGGGGGAATCTGGTGATGTCAACGGTGGAAACGATGTCCATTGGTCGAACAAGAACTTACGACTTCCGGTTTGTCTGCTAGCAAATACGCGCGCTCCCTGCTCGTCCTCGCCGTGTTGCTGGCTTGTGCGCGCTTGCGCATCGGTAATTGCAGCCCGCAACGCAAGTGCCAAATCGCTCGTGTTCCAACACAGTCATGCTTAGCGGTCTGATTAACTGTGCGAACAGTGTCGGCCTTTCCAGACGTGCGCGCAACACAGGGTCTATAGCGGCACGCTTCGCATGACACGCGCCGGCACCGCAGCAACAGCGGGTAGCCGAGAAGCGCCGAGTCAACGTCCACGTTACCGGCACGCTAACTCGCCGCACGCCGTTTGCCATTCGCGGGCCGCCGGTCGACAGCGGTTTTGCTCGCGAACGGCGAGATTTCCTTGCCGTACGTAGAGAGGATGATACCGGGACTCATTTGTGCGTCAGCCTCACCGCCGCTGATCGCTCGACGGCGCCGATATCGCCGCTAGGCCTTTTCCGGTTCCCTTCAAAGCTAAAGCGGACGGCGCTTCGAAATGAATTACCGACGCTCACAAGCCGCAATATTTTATTATCGTTGTTATCGCTCTTCGCAATAATTGTACACAAAGAAGAAAAATACGCTGATATTAGCGGCGCCGTCGGCTGCGATGCGAGCACAGCCGAGCCGGTCGTCTCCCGTCGGTAGCCGTGCACTCGGCTGCAGCCGATGTTTTCGTTGCCGGTGGCGGAGGCTCGCGCAGCTTCGCGGTCGTCGATTGGCCTGTTGATCGTGCAGCGGGGGGCGCCGGCCGAACTGCCGTCTACTTTGGACACCTCTCGCGCGGCAGCCTGGAGGCCGGTTCATCGCCCGTATATGTGCCGCCAGAATTTCTTTCTCTATGCCGCTACCATCATGGCTAGAGTGGACGTGCCTTAACCGGAAGTAGGCAGTGTTTTGAGAAGCGCGTTGGCGATGACGTTTGTCACGTGACATTTCGAGCAGCACTCGGCGAGGAGGGGAGACCAGCCGACGAGGAGAATAGCGAAGGAAAGAGCGAAACGAGGGAGGGCCGTTTTTCGATCATCAAACGCGCGTAACTCCGCTATTACGGCACCATTTCGAAAAATTCTCGCGGCTACGTGTTCGTTGTAGACTCGTGCACAAATGCAACGCCAGAACTAAATTTCGACCTCTGGGTGGTTTAAGGGCCCTTTAAAGTACTGGGCCACCTCAGGTGTAAGCAAAGACGGCATTCCGCCTGACCCCGAAAAGATTACCGCCGTCCTGCGCTTTCCGAGGCCCCAGCGCTCCAAAGAACTACGCAGCTTTATTGGCCTGGCTTCTTACTTCCGGCGCTTCATACCTGACTTCGCGACCATCGCGGCTCCGCTTCACCGACTCCTTCCTTAAGGAACTCCATACGTATGGTCAGACGAGTGCCAAGCGGCTTTTGACACTTTAAAGCGTGCCCTCACGTCTGAGCCAGTGCTTTGTCATTTCTATGAGTCCGCACCCACTCTACTCCAGACTGACGCCAACTGCCATGGAATCGGCGCTGTTCTATTGCAACGACAAGGTTTTGAGGAACGCGTGGTCTCATACGCAAGTCGGACGCTAACATCGGCCGACAAAAATTATACAATCACTGAGCAGGAGTGTCTCGCTGTTGTTTCGGCCATCCGAAAATTGCGACCATATTTACACGGCCGCCACTTTACGGTGGTGACCGACCACCACGCCTTATGGATACTCCGTCTGCAAGAATATGACTTCGACGTCACGTACAAATCCGGCAAGAAACACAACGATGCAGATGCTCTCAGCCGCTGTCTGTTACCACCGCCGTCCGACGTTCCCGGCCTGCCTCCATACGTCACCGAGCCTGTAAACGCGTCCTCTGCAGTTCTTTCACTCGCCGCTCTCAACGGTCTTCCTTCTTTCCACCCTGAGATGTTCGCATCCCACCAACGCGACGGCGCTTACTGCCACTCAGTTATGGAACGCCTTCACGGCTCATCTCGTCTTCCTAAAGCGCGAGCCCGTCGCCAGTTACAGAACTTCAAGTGTGCAAACTCAATCCTCTACCGGTACGTCTTCCACCCCGAAGGACAGCGTTGGGTTCCTATCGCTCCTCGATCACTCAGCGAACAGATATTGAAGACATTTCACAATGATCCCACGGCTGGACATCTCGGCTTTCACAAGACCTATGAACGCATCCGCAGTCGTTTTTACTGGCCTGGACTTGCCACCTGCGTGGCGAAATACGTCGCTTTTGCTCGGTCTGCCAGCCCCGGAAATGGCCCACTTCACCTCCGGCTGAACTGCTGCAACCTCTTCCCTGTCCTGACGCTCCATTCGCAGTCATCGGGATTGACCTCTACGGACCGCTGCCATTATCAGCTAGCGGCAAGAGATGGGTCATCACTGCAGTTGACCAGTTGACTAGGTACGCCGAAACAGCTGCGCTACCTTCAGGATCCGTGGAGGAGATTGCGACTTTCTTCTTGGAAGCCATCTTCCTATGACATGGAGCGCCACGCGTCCTTTCGAGTGACCGTAGCAAGGCGCTTCTGTCGAAGGTACTCGAGGACGTCCTCCACACATGCAACACCACCCATAAGACGACTACCAGCTACCATCCTCAGACTAATGGTCTCACAGGGCACTTCCATCGAACTCTCTCTGACATGATCTCCATGTACATCAACGCTGACCACACCATACCATCCTGCCATTCGTGACTTTTGCCTACAACACCGCTGAACAGCACACTACTGGCTACTCACCATTCTTTCTAGTTTACGGGCGTCAACCGACCTCTCTCCTCGACGTCTCTTTTTTTGATGCCCCGTGAACTCGTCGGCGTCAGTGAGTGAGCAGTTAATATCTCGCCTTGCCGCGTGTCGCCATCGTGCCCGCCTCAACATCTAGGCAAGTCAACTGGATAGGAAGACTCGCTACGATGCATTTCACCACGTCGTTCTGTTCAGCCCCGGCGATGAAGTGTTATTGTGGACACCCACTTGAGTTCCTGGCCTATGCGAAAAGTTTCAGTCGCCTTTTATAGGGCCCTACACTGTTGTAGAGCAAACTTCGCCAGTGAACTAGCGCGTCACTGCCGCTGTCGCGCCTTCCGATGGCCGCTACCGTTTCGCGCCTACAGCCATTCCAACAACGTACCGCACCGCTATAACCATCGGCCAGGTTGGCCGATTCCGCGCGAGGGGGTAATTCGTCTGAGCAAAATTTTCATCCTTCATCTTCTTCACCTGTACATAACCATCATTACTGTGCGCGTCGTCTTCGTTCAGAGCGTGGCTCAGCCGAATAAAGGCGAGGAGACAGCAGCTGTGCTGCTGCCTTACAATATATAAGATGTTTCTTAGACAATACAGATCTTTATTTTTTTTAATTAATGAGAGAAGCGAACGTGGTGTTCTCGCAGATGAGTTCATGGGCGAGGCGGACATTGCCGCTAATAACGTGAGCTTCAGAAGACTAATTAGGAAAACTTTATTGATTACCTTTTTATTCGTGCCTTGTGAATCATTGTGTAAATGACAAATTAGGAGGCAGTGACATTTTCATCCTTACCTATCTTTTAAAGACCTGGAGAATCGCACCTAATTCGAGATGAAGGCGTGTGCGGCGAAGTTCGAATGACAGCATACCGAGGCAAATCCTAACCCGACACACAGTCGCACATGCTTGCCAGGCAAAGCGTATATGTGACGCATCGTAGCTGCCGCGACTACAGCCGAGACGTTCGGTTTGCTACTTTCTCGCGCTTGTTGTCACGGCGTCTTGGTCTGATGACAGCGCGCGGTCGCCTTTTCGGCGCTCCAGCAGATTGCCGGAATTTACTGTTGAAGTTCAATGATAAATATCTCAAATTAAATGCGACTTTCAAGGTAAAAAAATGAAGGGGCGTTAAAGTGTGAGTGACTTCATACTCGCTAGTTCAACAACTGTATAAAAAAAGGTAATTGATAATTTTTTGTTAATTCGTCTTCTGATTCGAAGCTCGCGTTATTAGCGGCAATGTATTTCCGCCTCGCCTCGGAACTCATCCGCAAAACAATTCCATGTTCGCTGCTCTTATATAGCCTCTTTATAAAAAAAATCTGGATTGTCTAAAATAAACACCCTATATATGACTCCTCTTCTATGATGCTCGTGAATGTGTTTCGCATGTTCATCATCATACGTTTGACGTACTCACCATTGTATCGCATGCCGTGACGCGACCTACGTCGTGCAACAAGAACTGCTCTTTCAGGGCGAAATATTAACTTTTGCTTCACTAGCCAGAATGTTCATATATGGAATTACTCCTATTGATTGTTCGTTTTCGCAACACTTTCCTGCACTTTCGCTTTCTTGCGATACAATTGTGTGGACCCTCCAGGCGAATTTCCACCGTCGCCGCGCGCGATGTTCCGTATATAAAGTCCAAGCGCGATAACGTTGCGGCCGCACGCCGTATTATGTAGGTGCGAGCTTGCGAAGGTGAGCCGAGATTGAAGGTAGCTTGATTGATAGATTCAGTAAACACGTACAATGTTCCCCGTACATTGTACTTGTTTTCATAAGATATAACGAACATCTTTAGCGAGAACCATGTCTCTAAAGTACGTACTGCTTCTTTGAAGCAGGCTTTAATTAAACTGCGTCCACCATAAACAATTAAGCTGGAGCTGTTAATTAAGGCAACATTCTTGATCAAGGATTACACCTCATCGGAAGTTGTGCGACCTGTTTTGACTTGTCTTCATCACAGCATTCAGAACACTACCACTTTCTTTAAATGAAGGTGGCAAGTAAATTGTTTTAAGTTATTGATTTCACCTTCTCGATAAGCATAAGCTACTGATTCCACAGGCCCAGATAGCACATTATTCCATTCGACTGGAATAGAGATCGAGATTTAATTTCATTTATTTACCTTAAAGACCCCACGAGGGCGTGTTGCAGTACAGATGGCTCGCGGCTTTGAAACTACAGTGTTGGGCGCACTCTTCTGATACAGAAGCTTTGCGGTGGACACCTGATCCTTCGAAGTTCTCCGATTCGGCGCGCTCAACAGCTCAGCACAAAAAGGAGGCCACCGACTGGGTGCGCCTGTGCCACTTTGATTGAAATTCTTTCACACACACACACAGACACACACAGACACACACACAGACACACACACAGACACACACACACACACACACACACACACACACACACACACACACACACATTGTCACTTTGAATTTTCTGCTTTGAGATTGTGATGAGTAGTGCGCAACACAATGCGGTGACTTTTGTGGTGCGCGACACGGTGCGGTGATGCGCGACGGTGATATTTGTGGTGTGCGACAAGGTGCGTTGCATTTCAAACAAGAAGCAGACGACAAGGAGAGCGCGCGCCGCTCTACCGCGCCGCGCCGAAAACGACGACGCCGAAGACCGTCCGGCGCGTGAACACGCGGCGCAAGAAAAGAAATCAAAAGAAAAAAAAAGCCAATCCAATCACAGAGGAACACGGAGCCTCGAGCAGCCAACGAGAAGTCGACGAATCGACCAGAGCAGCAGAAAAAGGAGCCGCGCTGGCAGTAGGGGGAGGAGTTCCAGAAGCGGCACCAGGACAAGGTCGGCCACCGGATCGGGAGTTGAAGACGGCCGTCGGGTTCCGGACCCGAGCCACCAGGACTTCACCCGGCCGGGGCCTCCTGCCAACCCGTTCCTGGGCGCCGCTACTCCATCCGTTCGAGAACGAGAGCTGTCGGGCTACGGGCCCGAGTTCTACGACCAGCTGCCCGGTCAGAACGCCGCCACCGTCAACCCCTGCTGCCAAGCCGCCTGCCTTCCCGGGCATCGCCACCCTGCCCGATAATCAACTGCTGCTGCCCGAGGCCGGTGAGCGTCTGCGTCCGTGGGCAGAACCTGAGCTGTCGGGCTACGTGCCCGAGAGCCACGATCAGCTGCCCGACCAGAACGCCACCACCGTCGGATCGTGCTGCCGAGCCGCCTGTCTTCGCCCTCCGAGCCAGAGCTGCCACGCTCTGGCAGCCTGTACGACGCTCCGACACAACGTCTTTTGGTGAGACCAACACCGCTTATCTCGTCGTCTCGTCTCCGCTTCGCCGCGTCGAGACTGTAGTGCATACGCACACCCGCAGCCTGCCCGAACTTGCCTCATAACATTAGCGTTCCAGCTACGTGTTTTCATGTTATCTTTGTGTGTTTGCTTTTTTGGGTTAATTTTCGTTTCTAGTTTCATTAAAAGTTTGTATTTATCAACAAACGGCTTTGTCCTCGATTGGGTTCTGGGAGGCTCCGCCTCAGAGAACCACCAGAAAACATTAACACAAAAGAACCTGCTCATCACAGAGATACAAGGTGTTTAGGATAGTTATAGAATATCGTACGTATCGCATGGATTTCAGACGCGATTTTTACGGCGAAGATCGTTGAAAACGCCGTTCACGATGATAGTGAACGTGCGTTCGATGAAACGGCTTTTTAAATACTTTTTACACACCACAGCAGTTGGCGTCAGCGTTTTGTCGTTTGTTTTTATCCTTCGTTCCAATTCTGCGAGCCGTATGTCATCAGATGGTGCAGTGAACAAGAATACAAGCACTTCGCTCGAGCAGTAACTACTCCAGCACAACCACGCAAAGCAAGTCCCCTCTTCACTGTCGCAGTGGTTTCAATATTCTTTCACCGCCGTCACATAGTTCTCCTACTCACAGACACGGGAGCGGAACAACCACAAACTCACTCGAAGCTTTTCTGACGCAAGAACAAACACGTAACACCGTAATGACACTAAAAACGCAAGCACAGAAATCAACGCAACCACTGCGAAACTGTTCTAGCCAAGCAGACGACACGCGCAGTCGGCACCCACCTACACGGCTGCGACCCCTGCCGGCCACCGTGGGCATTCATTGCAGACGGCGCCACGCTGCCCCATTGAAAAGGGAGGGTGCTCGGCACACTAGGCAATATTCTAGGCACTATACACGTACTGAGCAAGTCAAAACATTTTTTAGCTAGTTAAGCTGTATTTCTGAATAAATATAGATGTAAATACATTCAGTTGTCCATTAATAATACAGCAGACGCCACAGCACATAGCACAGACTTGCGTGGCGACTAGGCGCAGTCACGGGGGTAGACGCGTTTGGCGTCATTTCTAAGTAGCTTTCGTTGCTCATCTGAGGATGCCACTTGGTGGAAACATTTGCCTAGAATGCTGGAATAATCTGGTGATAAAATAAAAAAATTGCATTTTAGTCGATTTGGCGCTTAACTTAATTCTAAAGGGAATGTTTACTGTATGTTTTAGGTCGTGAAAACTATGAAGCTTACTTCGTGAAGTTCAATAATACTTTGTAATCGATATCATTGCATCGCCGTTCGGGCAAAACTTTGCCTGAAAAATGCAAAAAAAAAGGTGTTTGGATTGGGTGCATGCGTACGAGCATTCTCCTGCTGTATTTATTTTTTATTCTTCTTCATACGATAGTTTTGTGTTACTCGCATCTATGAAGCCTTATTGGACATGAACGGTTTCATTTACATTCATTTATTGTGCCAGGTGTGGCACAGATCAGGGAAAGCAAGGCTAATCTAGCGCCTGACCGACCCAACAACCCACGCGTTGTTAAGCATTAAGGTTACATTGACCATTGAATGAAGAAATGTGTAATTAATAGCGGGTGCACACCACAGAATGTACACGGTGCTGAAGGTAGGCGTAGATAACACAACGCCAAACTAATTATATCTATAGTGCAAACCACAAACACTGTGGACGTGTTGTGAGTAGCGCAACCACATTGTATTCCAATGTACAAGAGAGTAGTAAAACATGCTTGTTACAGCCAAATATGGCCAAATAGCCGATTCTCGCAATAAGGTGGCATCGGTGGTGGTTCCAAACTTGTGACTGGCGGCGTCGGACAGAGAAACAAGGGGCGCTATAACGTAAAATGATTCCAAACTGTTTCGATTCCAATTTCTAGAATCGCAGCAGAACTGATAGCTGGGCGAGTTGGTACGAATTTATAGTGAAATATTTAGCGCGCACAATCGACAAGGACACAGTGAAGGGTGATATAATCTCGACCGGGTGAGGTGGGTCGTCACCGCAAGAATCAGGAGATGGCGATGAAGGTGGGCATCGTGATGAAAGAAAAATGAGAAAAGACTGTATTCACTTCATTGGTACATGGGTTTGACTCTATCTGAGTCTCGAGCGGTTCTGCATAACACGGGGGCCAGGACGGCCTTAAATAACCCCTCGTGGTCTTGTGGTAGCCGATGTCTCCTTCGGGGGACTTGTGGAAGTGTCAGTCCTCTGTAGGGTGGTGCAAGTTGACGACCTCCTCCCCTCGGGTCCTCTCCTTTGGTAGCTCGCCTTTGCGTCTGCTCAGGTCGTAGAGGTGTGACGCTTTTTCGGTGATGAAGGGGATTATCTCGTCACGGGAAAAGCGCTCGGGCTTGTTTCCCACATTTGAGAGGTACAGTTTCCAGGAAGATCATAACTGCCTCTTGGGGATGAAGGTAATTGCCACGACACGGGAACGTGCGCTGGTTTGGTTTCCCACACTTGAGATGCAGAGTTCCAAGCCGATCATAACAGCCCGTCCGCCACCACAGGGGATCTCGAAGGGGTTGCGGCTTCCAAGCACCTCGAAGAGACCGGCGGACCTCGTGCCTCTGCTTCGTTTCGCCGTTCGTTCCAAGGCAGGTCAGGTTACACCTTCGGGAAATAGACCGTGCCAAACCCAAGGCACAACAAACAGAGAGCACCCAACTAACCATGAGAACTGCCAGGTTCACACATTCTTCACATAAAACCTTATCAGAATTATACCTGCAGCCCTCGTTCGAGCTTCCCGAAAATTAACAAAAGGAAAAAAAACTAGACTTCAATGCATATTTCAACCAACCTAATACCTAACGTTTTTGTTTCTCTTGCCGGGGAAATACACGTTTATTGAGCCTGAGAGCTCATTGAAAATGATCAAAGGGATAAATGCTGCGCAGCGATTTAGTTACTCGTTGGGTCAGTGCTACCTGAAAGTACCAGCGCTTCTAATGTCAAATGTACTGCGCTCTGATGCTTCAACTCCTAATTAAGCTGATTCATAAAGTGGCAGTTCAAGCCAGAAAAAAAAGCCATACTCTATCTACGCGCAACACCGTGAAAGAAAGTTGCTTCTCCGAAAGCGCTTCAGCAAATCAAAAGTCTACAATGGTAGCCGATAAACGCGCCTACTCCGTAAGCATTGAATAAACCAAAACGGTTTGTTTCTACAAACCTCCAATGTCAATGCCTATCTACAAAATCAGCGCGTTCACGAGCCACCGCCGTCGCAAACTTGCTTCGCAGTTTTATTCGCGTAACTGGCTCGCATAACAATCATTACAATGAAACACCGAGATTAACGCGGAACCTTTGAAATTAAAAGAAATGAGGTTTTGATAACTAACAAAAGAAAAAAAATGCAACGTGCTCTATTTACAAATTTACAATCGAGAACCTTATGGATGCGCCCAATTCGATAGTTACTACCTCTTAATGCGCACTCGACTAGGTCGCAATCTGAAAGTCATTGGGCCTCTCCATGGGCAATAAAGGGCGCCAGACATACAATGCCCCATCCCGTCACCTGTCAATTCGTGTGGCCGCAGCTTTCTTTCTCGTCTCGGTGAGGGATGCCGTAAACGCGAGGAGAATCTCCATTCTTCCTTTGTCCTCACTCTCGCGGCACATTCCCCCTCATTGACTGTTTGTCTGGCCCTGTGTGCGCGCGCGTACCTCAGCCAGGTTGACGCTTTCAGTCGCAGTCCTACTGGCGAAGACGCGCCCTGTTCGGTTGTCATCCGCCTTTAGCGACGTCTCCGTTTTCTCAACCACCATAACGAGCCCTGTGAAGTTCTGCATGATTGCCTGTTCCCTTTGCTTACGGGCTGCGGTGTGGCGTCTTTTTCGAATTTGCACTGCGCTAAATACTTCGCCCGTTTGCGCCGTCTGAAAAATGTTTGTCTCGCCAGGTGGTCACCAAATGTACCTCTGCAATCCCCGATCGTCCGGTTCCTGCACTGTTTGGCCGGGATGTCAGTATCCTCTCCTTTGGACGATTCCGGAACGTCGCTCAAATGCGCAATTACAAGGGAGTTTTTCAGCGCCTCCTTGACCTTTTTAGGGCTGCTAAAACCAGCCTTGTCTCCGCAAGGAACGTCCTCCAGAAGGGCCACTGTTTCTACTCCCGTGGCGTAATCGTTCTCTTCTTCTGCCGCAATTCCTTTTTACCAACCTTCAGAAGGTCTAAAGATCCTTTCGAATGTGGCAGCACCAAATTAGTTTCTAATTCCTCTGAAAGCCCTTGCTGCGGTATGCCCACTGAGCCGAATGCCTCCTAGCTAGCACCTTTTCCCCCGCTTTCATTAGCTATGTGCTGCGCTTCCTGAGTGCCTATGTCATGAGGCCTTTTCCTTTCTTCATTGCCGTGCCTTATCTCCGCCGCGATCTCCTGAGCCTGGGAACGCGGGAGAACTTGGACCGTATGGTCGTCAAAACTCAGGACCTTCTTCTTTAACAGCATCGCCGAGCTATTTGAAAAGAAGTAGGGGGTATTGATCGGACAGATTTTGCGATACTGCGGCATCAGTCAGCAATATTGCGGATGGCCCCTAGAACTTTACGCTGGCTATGGGCAAACACACACTACCCTCCTCAACTACCTACAGATCCACGCATGTTCCCCGGTGAAATCCTCAGGTTGCACATACGCAGGGTGGACGATGTCCATTGTCGCAGACGAGTCCCTAAGTACCCTACATGGCGTTCCGTTCACTGCGAGGTCGCGAAGGTAGGGTTCTAAGAGCTCCAAGTTGCCGTCGTCATTAACGAAAGAAAAAACAATCCTAGGCTTCAAACAGCCGATCGCAAGGTGTCCGGGCTCCTGGCAACGGAAACAGACGACCGGTTTTCTAGCCTGAAACGCCTTTTTTGTTTTTCTTTCGTATTTCGCTGCGCTGGTATTTTGGCCTAAATTATCGGTCGGCACGTCCTCGGTCTCACTTCCAGCTTTGTCTTTGTGAAAGGGGCGCCTATTTCCCTCTTTGCCGAATTTAGGCAACGGCCTGACGCACGTTTTCTCGGATTCGCGACGTGCGGCGAATTCATCTGCTAGCACTGCAGCACGGTCCAAGTTCTTTTCGCCCTACCTATCTTTAATCAATAGGCGCATCTCTTCTCTCAAGGACCCATAGAACTGCTCCATGCAGATTAGCTCAACAACCTTGTCGCGACAACCGAACTCGTCTTCCCCTTTTAGCCACTCGATTAAATTGACTTTCAGTTTATAACTGAAATCTTCAAAAGACTCGCCCGGTGTCCTAACTACCTCCCGAAAACGGCAGCGGAAAGCCTCCGCTGAGAGTCGATATTTTCTTAGCAGCGCCGCTTTTACTTTCTGATAGTCCTCTGACTCATCCTTCGTTAGCCTTGCAATTATTTCTGTTGATTCGCAAGGAAGAACGGTCAGAATCTGTTGCGGCCAACTTTCTAGTGCCAACCCGTTTTTCTCGCAGGTTCGTTCAAAAATAACGAGAAACAATCCCATGTCACCGTTCACCTTGTACGACGGCATGAGATCCCTTATTTTCACCACCATCGGGAAGGCTCCCACCATCGGGAAGGACGACGAAGTGTTTGTTGTATGGAACGCTGCTTTTCTGTCTCTGCGAATTCCAAGCTACTTTGTGGGAGACGCCGCTCCCATAACTACGGCGATGGATGTGCAGTGACCTGAGGGGTGCCGGGTCCTTCCACGTCAACAGCGGCCGCGCCCAGAAAGCGGTCTAGTCACCCGAGTGACACTGACAGCGAGGACACTGTGATCTACTCAGCGACCAGTGATGATACCTCGGATGACAGTGACTTCGTGCCTGTAGCAAAGCGCAAAGCAAAGAGGACTCATCAGGACATCTCCTTCCGCAAGTAAGGCTACTGTGATCCCGACGCGAAAGTCATCGGAACACACAATTTTATTCGTGCCTGTGGATTCGAGCGACAATATAAACCGGCTCAACCGTCAAGCTACATCTGTGGCGCTCGAGGCCCTTGCTCCGGGCCAGATCAAAGATGTTAGAATCAACGCCCGTAAGAACATTCTCGCTCTAGAGGTCGCAGACCGCAGCGCGCTAGACGTTTTGAGCAACGTCAATGTGCTGGAGAACATCAACGTACGCTGCTTCAAACAAGATGAACCTACTTCTACGGCCGGTGTTGTATATGATATAGACAATTCCATAAGCGATGCCGACCTGCCTATACTCATCAAGCCGGCGACAGAGGGAATTGCCATAGTGCAAGCCCGTCGACTAGGGAAATCGAACTGCGTGAAGCTAACTTTCAAAGGAGACAGCCTACCATCACACGTCAAGGTCGGTCACTTTCGACAAGTAGGACGGCCTTTTGTGCCAAAGCCGCTTCAGTGCCGGAAGTGTCAAAGGATAGGGCACGTTAGTGCAGTTTGCACAAAGACAGCCGTGCGCTCACGATGCTCTGGGTCACACAGCTCCGACGCCTGTCGTGCAGAAAACCAAAACTGCGCCAATTGCCAAGGCTCTCACGACGCATCTTCCAAGAATTGCCCACGTGTGAAAAAGGAGATGAAAGTCTTGAAGCAAATGGTCAGGGATGGTTCGTCGCACAGGGAGGCTGCCGCTAACGTGCGACGCCGGCGTTCACATCGCCGGAGATCTTCGAGGAAACCTACTGTTATTGCTAAGGATGCACCGCGTCCGCCGACAGCCCACATTCTTCCACAGACAACTAGCAATACTAGCAGCGAGGATCCTACGCAGAAAGTCTCGAATGTCATTGCCTCACGCGAGGAGTGGCCTCCGTTGCCGAGGCTAGACCAACCAGCGGAGAAGCTACATTACGCACGCTCGCCGAATCATGCTTCACCTTCGGACAGCCGCCAAGAAGACGACAAACAAGTTGTCACCATGATGAGAACCCTTATGAACACGTTCCGTGTACTCCTGACGTCCATACACACTCCGGCGGCTCGAGGTGCGCTTCTGATACTGGATGCGCTGAATCCGGTACTGTCCAGTCTTGAGAAGCACCATCGCTGCTCCTCTGCACTCGTTCCTTAAACATGTCAAGGAAGCGTCTATCTTCCAGTGGAATTCCCGTGGCCTTAAATCCCGCATTTCGGACTTTCGTCCCTTTGTTTTTAAGAACAAATTTCCAATCATCGTTATTTGTGAGCCAAACATTGAGAGCGCGATCCGTTTATCAGGATATGAAGCTTTCATGTCTGACACCTGTAGCGACCGCAGCAAAGTCATCGTTTATGTCAGATGTGATTTCACTTATGTTTTACACCCAGTGGCACCTGATGACGACAATCAGTACGTATGCTTGACCGTAAAATGCACGAACGTCACACTCACGCTCGTAGGTGCCTACATTTCACCTTCAAGCCGATTTAACAACGCAAGACTAAGTGCAATTTTAAAAGCGACACCTGGACGATGGATTGTTACCGGCGATTTCAATGCGCATCATCCGCTATGGGGAAGTTTAAAGATGGATTGCCGGGGACGCGTGTACTAACCTTCGCATCGAACCATGAACTCTGCTGCCTAAATGATGGAAGTCCCACTTTTCTGCGGGGATTGACTTACAGCAGCTGCCTGGACTTAACTTTTGTTTCAAGATCCCTCAGTAGCAGTGTGAAATGGTTCCCTGACAACGAAACGCATGGTAGTGACCATGTTCCAACATATGTTAAGGTCGAAGGCATCGGCAAGTAACACTATACCCGAGTTCAACGCATCGACTGGCCGAAGTACACACTCCTCATGGAGCAGATGTGTCAAAATTCTCAGAACTGTGTACCTGGAAACATCGAAGAGCTAATTAATGACGCTGCTCAAAAGGCCACAAACATTTTTAGGCCTATACCAAAATTTTCTGAATTCGAAGCGGAATTGGAACGCCTCCGAGCAATTAGCCGTCGCGCTGAACGACGCTACCGGCGCACCAAGTCCATCTACGACTTAAGGGAGTGGAGACGCATACAGAAGAAGATCCAGCGTCGGATCAACTTCCTGCAGTCTCTAAGGTGGAAGACTTTTTGTGATTCCTTGACCCCTGCCATATATATGGAGGACGGTGCGCGGTCTTCGAACATCGCCGCAACAACGCCACCCCTTGAAATGCCTGGCTCTTTACCAAGGTCGGCGAGAGATTGACGTATCGGAGGACTTCTGTTTGAGGGTTGCCGGCCAACCATCCTCGTTCACCGCGCATGATCCCTATGACGTTCCCATCTCGAAGGATTCTCGTATGGACAATCTGTTTTCTATCGAGGAGTTGCAAGCGGCATTGGCAGCGTGCAGACATTCCTCATCGCCTGCACCTGACGGGGTGACGTACGCAGCTCTTGCCAACCTCGATCAAACAGCCCGGCATGCTCTTCTGGACGTGTACAATAATTCGTGGCGAGAAGGAGTGGTTCCTGCTGCATGGAAGTCCAGCCGCCTTGTGCCTCTGCTAAAACCAGGCAAATCACCTCTAGACGTGGCGTCTTATCGTCCCATTGCTTAGGCCAGTTGTCTAGGAAAGGTGATGGAGAGGATGGTGCTGACACGTCTGGAGTGGTACCTAGAGCGGTACGAGATATACCCTGACGCTATGGCAGGCTTCCGACGTGGACGTTCTTCTATATACAACGTGATAGATCTTGTCTCGTCGGTTCAGCACGAAAAAACCCGAAAGAGACTGTCAGCGGCGATGTTCCTGGACGTTAAAGGCGCTTATGACAATATTACTCATCGAGCCATCCTGGACGCTTTGGGCGATGTTGGCCTGGGTGGCCTTGTTTTTCGATGGATACACAGCTATTTGAATGACATTCTTTGTGCAAACAGAGGACGGTGTGACATCGCAGCACAACACCTACCGTGGCGTACCGCAATATGGAGTCTTGAGTCCCACTCTATTTAATCTAGTGCTCATCGACCTGGTTCATTCCCTTCCGCAATCCGTCCATGGGTCGATCTATGCGGACGATATATGCATTTGGTCATCAGGAGTTATGCGTCCCCAGGTGCGCGCCAGACTCCAAAAAGCGGCCACAGTTACATCAGGTTATCTTCGAGTACGAGGTCTGAAGGTGTCATCAGAGAAGTGCTCTATGGTCGCTTTCACGCGCAAAGTAATGAGACCGTATGTTGTCAAAATTAATGGACAGCCAATCATCTACGAGAAGACGCACCGTTTTCTAGGAGTGACAATAGATCGAGACCTCTGCTGGAGTCCTCATATCTGCTACCTTAAAGAGAAGCTGGCCATGGTAACCCATGTTCTCTGTTTTCTCGCGGGAAAGTCATGGGGTGCATATGTGAGGGCGATGCTCCAGCTCTACAACGCACTCTTCTTGGGTCTCCTACGCTATAGCTTACCTGTACTGAGTGGGACCGGTAATTCCAACCTCCGTGCCCTCCAGTCTGTGCAAGCTCAAGCTCTGAGAATATGTCTTGGCCTTCCTAGGTGTGCATCCACGGCAGCAACAATAGCCATCGCGCATGATCACCCCATCAATACGTACATTCAAGTCGACGCTTTAAGGATGCACATCAGACACTTCGCCCGACTTCCATCGCATCATCTCGCCTCTTTTCCTGCCACTCGACCTCGTTCAGCGTTTAGCAGGATTATTGCCGCCAGTCATGGAACTTTACCATCGAACTTCACGCCTGCGGCACGACCATCTCTACCTCTGTGGTGCCTGCATCCAATCCAAGCCCTTCTTTTAATTCCCGGCATCAAAAAGAAAACGGAGATGTCGTCATTCGCTCTCAAACAAACCGTGCTTTCATTCATGCATGAAAAGCACAGAGAACGCACCCACGTTTACACGGACGGTTCTGTCTCCTCCAAAAGTTCAGCCGGAGCAGTGGTAATTCCCGTGAAATCTGTGACCATCCAATTCAAGACGTCTCACATTACATCATCGACGGCTGCAGAACTCGCAGCTATCCGTGCTGCTCTGGAATTTATTGGTCACAAATCATCACAGTCATGGTCCATCTTTTGTGACTCGAAGGCAGCTCTCCAGTGCCTGCTGTACCCTTTCACCCACGGACCTAACGCACAATTAGTCGCAGACATCCGACTACTTCACCATCACGCAACCGACAAGGGGCACAACATCATCTACCAGTGGATACCGGGTCACTGCGGAATTTTGGGAAATCACAGTGCGGATGACGCTGTCCGATCGGCCCACGATGGTGCTCCTATTGTATCGATACCACTGTCGCGAACAGACGCAGCCACAAAACTTCGCTCGCTCGCACGCGATCTTACGCAGACTCTCTGGAACACAGTGACTTCAGCAACGCACGCCTCCACAGATTGGATCCACGTCTGCAACTCCGTCTTCCACCAGGGTTACCACGAGCGGAAGCAACACTTCTGTGCCGCCTGTGGCTCGGCGTGGCATTCACGAACGCCTATTCCTTCCGCATTGGAATGGCCGACAGCCCTGCTTGCGACAACTGTGGCTGCGAGGAGACAATTAAGCACTTCCTCTGTGACTGTCCCCGCTACAATGTGGTAAGAAAAGCGCTCGCGAATGCGCTTGAAAAACTGGACAATCGCCCCTTCACAGAGGAAAAAGTTTTAGGACACTGGTCTAGACGGGCTTCGGCACTCAAGTCCTTAAGGGCTCTGCTGAAGTCCTTAAGGGCTTGTGAATTGTTCGACCGGATTTGAACGTTGTAGCGCGTAGGGTCGCGTTATTGCGCGAATTTCATTTTATTTATTTTATTTTATTTTATTTTTTATTTATTTTTCTTAATTTTTTTTTGTTTCTTTTATCACCTTTCATTCCCTTTACCCCTTTCCCCAGTACAGGGTAGCAAGCCGGTATTGTTCACTGGCTAACCTCCTTGTCTTTCTTTCCCTTTCTTTTTCTCTCTCTCTCTCTCTCTTATTTTCACTTTTGCTTCACCTGAACCCCTTTCATCTATTAAGAGGTTGTTTGCTGATTGCCTGGCCAGATCCCGCTGCACGTGTAGCTCTTTTAGCTTTAGTTCGTGAGCTCTCTGTTCCTCTCGTTCCTTTCTTTCTGCAGCCTCCTTTCGATCAGCTCTTTGCTTTTATTTTTGAACTTTTTCCCTTTCTTCTGCAGCATCTTGTTCAGCTTTCTCAGCTCGTTTCCCTATCTTTTCTCATGCTGCTGATATTTCGTCCTCAAGAGCCCCGCACTTCTCAATCGCCTCAATAAGCTGCGGCTTTCTCTGACTTTTCACCGACCTGAATTCCCAGCTCTTCACAAAGTAATAACAACTCTGGCTTTGTCCGTTTGCTCTATTCAATGGTCAATCCCGAACGAGGACTTTCTTACTCTGCTGTGACGTGAGGAAGCTTTCAACAGGAGCCTGTACGTACAGAAACTAATTCGCCGTTTTAGAAAACACACGACCTAAAACAAGGCAAGATCTCAAAGAAAGTCAAGCGCTCACCATTCTGCTGAAGCCAAGACGAAGAGTGGAGTATCCCATTGCTGCCAACCAGCTGATATAATCTCGACCGGGTGAGGTGGGTCGTCACCGCAAGAATCAGGAGACAGCGATGAAGGCGGGCATCGTGATGATGAAAAAAATGAGAAAAGACTGTATTCATTTCATTGGTACATGGTTTTGACTCTATCTGAGTCTCGAGCGGTTCTGCATAACACGGGGGCGAGGATGGCCTTAAATAACCCCTCGTGGTCTTGTGGTAATCGATGTCTCCTTTGGGCAACTTGTGGACGTGCCAGTCCTCTGTCGGGTGGTGAAGTTGACGACCTCCTCCCCCTCGGGTCCTCTCCTTTGGTAGCTCGCCTTTGCGTCTGCTCACGTCGTAGAGGTGTGACGCTTTCTCGGTGATGAAGGGGATTATCTCGTCACGGGAAAAGCGCTCGGGCTTCTTTCCCACATTTGAGAGGTACATTTTCCAGGAAGATCATGACCGCCTCTTCGGGATGAAGGTAATTGCCCCGACACGGCAACGTGCGCGGGTTTGGTTTCTCACAACTGAGATGCAGAGTTCCAAGCCGATCATAACAAGGGGGACACACGAGCGCTTACTCACAACAGGTTATTTTCGGAAAGATAGAGAACATAAATACCTCAGCTATCTGGACTGAGCATGTGCAACAAGAGTCGTCAGTATAAACAGCAACAGATTAAAACAGATAAAAAAGGTTCAACCAGTATTTAAAAATGCAAATTCTTTGGTAGTTATTGCAACCGATGGTTGACTTATGCATTTTTCAGCACACTTTTTGATATGGAACGGATTTGTTATTTCACGTGTTACTTTTTTCTTATCTGAAAACAAAATATCAGTGTCAAAAAATACCGGACCACAATGCCATAGATTACAGTTGTTTGACAAGTGTGAAGGGTTTTCTTTACCGAGAGAACGTTCATGTTCTTTTACACGGGTATTTATGCACAGACCGGTTTGTCCTATGTACTGAGGTAAACACTCATGTCTAGAACGACGGAACGTCGCGCTCGAGACTGCACGAGCGACATCTGCAATTGAAATAGGTCACATCTGAGCATGCGCGGCGCCAATGATGCGCCGGCCTTGCATTTTTATCCTTGTTTATCGCCGTGGCTGCAACAACTGCTTTGGCCGTCAAAAGCGCTGTCAACGGTGTAGCCAAAAACAAACAAACAAGCAAGCACACAAACAAATAAACAAAAAACGCAGCGAATCGTTCTCGGCGCCCGGTGCAAGCTATGCTTTAAGCTTATTCTTATTGACAATGTTATCATTGACTATGTTCGCTCACGAAACGCACAATGGCTCCGCTTACCACTCTTGTATGTTCTGCTTACATTTGACAGCGTTCTTGAGGTACCTACGTCTGCTGATTTAAATAAATGTCATAAGTTCAGGATATCTAGGCAGCACTTTTCCGTATGTGCGATCGAAACCAAAAATTCTTCGCAATTAGCGTTGGTGGGTGGACGACCAATAAACGATGAAAGCGGGTTTGTATAATTCACTCCTAACAGACGGCAATAAACGCAATGCGTCATGCAAAATCCACGGCACGATGCGCGAGATATATGTGCGACGCAATGGCGGTGTGACGATACCGCGAACTGAGATAAGCCTGCGGTATAAGGGTGCCGAGCGGCCGGGCGACTCCACGCGCTTTTTTTTTTTTGACGGCGCTACACCGTTGACAACGCTTGTGCCAGCCAAAGCAGTTGTTGCAGCCGCGGCGATAAACAAGGAGAGAAAATGCGAGGCAGGCGCGTCATTGGCACCGCGCATGCTCAAATGTGGCCTATTTCAATCTCTAGATGTCGCTCGTGCAGTCCCGAGCGCGACGCTCCGTTGTTCTAGACATGAGTGTTGACCTCTGTACATGTTGCCACAAGTTAACGGAAGCCGGTACACAACACCTATTCTGCATTTTGTGAATTTTTATCTTCTTTAAGAGCGCAGCTGCATTTTTTTACCCTATTGGCAAACTTTTTTGAAATAGCTTGGCACAGCTAAATTCTATTGTGGCAATCCTTCGACGTGAAGTGACGGCCGCAAACGCGTAGATGCTGGCGCCGTTTGGATAACGTCAGTCCGATGCGCTGCAGCCACTGCGCTCGTCTGCTGCCTTGCAGTGGGGCACGATGTCGCAGCTTGACATGTCGCCGATCGCTACGTTTGCAGCCCACAACGCAAGGGCGAACCATGGTGCTTCCGAAAAGAAAGTACAAGACCAACACTGGCCGCGCAGCTCTCGTCAACATGGAGCACGTTTTAACACAAGCAGACGACACTTGCTGTGGGCCGGAAGTGCTTTTAGTGTAGTGATACATGTCCTTGTGCATAATCTTTCTGTTACTTTCTTTTTATATAAACAAATTAACTAACATGTAAACTATTACGAACAACGTGTGTTCACCATAACGTTTGAAAAATTATCGATGACGCACCCTGGGCAGCCAATAGGATAGCTGGCCCAGTGACGTGTTCTGGGGAAATCGCCTCATTTGAGCACAAAACTCAGCTGCTTGGCGTGCTGGGATGGGTAGCGATGTACCTTTTTAAAACATTATAATAAATTACACGCTTTACGTGGAGCACTTAGATGCGTCAATTAATCAGAAGGACCTATTCTAATGACTCAGTACGTTTGTACAAAATCGCCAAAATCGTTTCAGGATCCCTATAGGGCCGAGGCCAGATTCATGAAACACCTTTAGTACATTAACCACATTGCAGCCATGTTCATTCCCATAAAGAAACCAAAAATCATCAGCAAAATGGAAATCTTTAGCCAAGCTTTCCAAAGCGCTGCGACTACTTTGGTCTACACCAGCTAAAAAATGTCGCTGAGTATTGGGGCTACCTTGGAACCTATACATATACCAGATTTTTGCACATACATTGCATCATTCCAACCGACAAAAGTAGAGCTACGATAAAAGAATAGTATTTCCATAAAGCTTTCCACGGTTACGCCGCAGTAATTTCTAAATTTTACTTCATCATTATCTTCGCAAATACACAGTTTAACATTTTCAACAACTCTGTGTGGGGAATCGTATGCGAAAACACCCGTGTACTTAGATTTAGGTGCACGTTAAAGAACCCCAGGAGGTCCAAATTTCCGGAGTCCAACACTACGGCGTGCCTCATAATCGAACTGGTTATGGCACGTAAAACCCGATAATTTAATTAATTTTAAATTTTTTCAATGTGTGGGGAATCGAGTAAAATAAATCCTGCACTTCAATGATGAAGGCGCTATATCACTTTGTTTGTCTTCCCTCAAATAGTGTACAACTGCCTCAGAATTGCAGATTGCTAACGGATCGGGGATTCTTAACGAGGAAAGCTGTTTTTGGATAAACGATGCTACCTGCTGCTGCCAAGTGCTTCTTTCAGTAACAATGGCTCTGAACGGCTCTCCAGGTTTGTGCGTCTTGCATGGGAAAAACACTTCAAGATGCTGGCCCTTTGCTTTATTGACTGAGCCACATAGGCTTTCTAAATTGAGGGAACGAAGTAATTCAATAGCACGCTGTTTTTCTTTCGCAGGGTTAACATCAATTCTCTTGAAATTTTTATCCATAGCTTCACAAGCTTTTTGACCAAACATATCGCCAGGTACAACAACAAACCATTCTTCTTTATCGGCGGTAAGTACACGTAACCCTCTAGACGCCAAATCTCCTGCCACTAGGTTGGGGCTCACACATGATGTTTTTGCCTTAGCGATGGCGTCTACACATTCAGAAATACACCTTGCACATTCCTGTTCAGGGACCAGTCGGGAGACGGCTTTTGAGGCTGCCAAGTTAGCAGGTGGACACAGTACCGGTTCCAGTGCGCACTTTGGCCCAAGATGCAGAAGAATTGTTGTACTCTTCTGGAATGAATTATTTCCCGAGCCGTACCACTCTTCCTTCTGTTGAAGGTACCTTCTTGACAGTGGGCAGGAGATGTCTCACCGTGTTCCAGGTGAACTACGTTGTCCTATCCGCTGTTTTGAACCAGTCCAGGAAGAGTCATCTGCTGGTATCACCGCACTGTGTCTTGCACGCTACACGCAAGCAGTCTTTATGGTGTCGCACTTACCTCCACAATTCAGACGCAAATATTCGGCATATTCTTCTGCTGTGTCCTATCGACGGTTTCATGAAGCCACATAATCTTTGGACGTCAGGTGGGCACGTAGAATAAACAGTTGTGAGTAAGCGCTCGTGTGTCCCCCTTCACTGTGTCCTTGTCGATTGTCCGCATTAAATATTTCACTATCAATTCGTTCCAACTCGCCCAACTATCAGTTCTGCTGCTGTTCATTTCTAGTACCGAGGGCTCTTTTCCGGGTCATATCCTTCTTCCCGCTAACCCATCTGTCTTAGCTTCACTAATTGCACTATGCGTGTGCCGAGCAAGAGTGGACTCATGGCATGTTCGGCATTCTACGTGCCCACCTGACGTCCAAAGATTATGTGGCTTCATGAAACCGTGGATTGGACACACCAGAAGAGTATGCCGAATAGTTGCATCTGAATCGTAAGGCAAGTGCGACATCATAAAGACTGCTTGCGTGTAGAGTGCAAGACGGTGCGGTGATACCAGCAGACGACTCTTCCTGGACTGGTTTCAAAACAGCGGATAGGACAACAAAGTTACTCTAGAACACCGTGAGACCTCTCCTGCCCACTGTCAAGAAGGTACCTTAAACAGAAGGAAGACTGGTACGGCTCGGGAAATAATTGATTCCAGAAAAGTACAACAAGCTTCTGCAGTTCGGGCCAAAGTTCGCACTGGAACCGGTACTGTGTCCACCTGCGAAGTTGGCAGCATCAAAAGCCGTCTCCCGACTGGTCCCTGAAGAGGAACGTGCAAGGTGTATTTCTGAATGTGTAGACGCTATCGCTAAGGCAAAAACGTCATGCGTGAGCCCCAACCGGCTCACCCTAGTGGCAGGAGATTTGGCGTCTTGAAGGTTACGTGTTCTTACCGCTGATAAAGAAGGATGGTTTGTTGGTCTACCTGATGGTATGTTTAGTCAAAAAGCTTGTGAAGCTATGGATAAAAATTTCAAGAGAATAGATGTTAGGCCTGCGAAAGAAAAACAACGTGCTATTGAATTACTTGGTTCCCTCGATTTAGAAAGCCTATGTGCCTCAGTCAATAAAGAAAAGGGCCTGCATCTTGAAGTGTTTTTCTCATGCAAGACGCACAAACTTGGAGAGCCGTTCAGAGCCATTGTTACTGAAAGAAACACTTGGCAGCAGCAGGTAGCATCGTTTATCCAAAAACAGCTTTCCTCGTTAAGAATCCCCCAATCGGTTAGCAATCTGCAATTCTGAGGCAGTTGTAAACTATATGAGGGAAGACGAAACAAAGGGATGTAGCGCCTTCAGCGTTGACGTACAGGATTTATTTTACTCGATTCCCCACACAGAATTGTTAAAAAATCTCAAACTGTGTATTTGCGAAGATAATGATGAAGTAAAATTTAGAAACGACTGCGGAGTACCCGTGGAAAGCTTTACGGAAATACTATTCTTTTATCTTAGCTCTACTTTTGTGGGTTGGAATGATGCAATGTACGTGCAAAACTCTGGTAAATGTATAGGTTCCAAGGTAGCCCCAATACTCAGCGACATTCTTCTAGCTCGTGTAGACCAAAGTATTCACAGCACTTTAGGAAGCTTGGCTAAAGTTTTCCGTTTTGTTGATGATTTTTTTGGTTATTTTTGATGGGAGTGAACATGGCTGCAATGTGGTTAATGTACTAAAGGTGTTTCATGAATGTGGCCTAGCAAGGCCTTAAGTTTACCCATGAGATTGCTAAAGAAAACGATCTACAGTTTCTAGATTTTTCTCGGCGATTGCTGCCTGACCACACATGCTGGATGTTGAGCCCTAGATAAAAAAAAACATATTATAGTACAGATCAGGACATTCGAACATTGTACAAAGCGGAATTGCGGTGTCTTGCCTTCGGGCTGCTTTAGGAAAATCTTGTAGCCACCGAATAAAAGAAAGCTTTGCCAATCAGGTAACAAGGCTAACTTCAGTGGGATTCCTGGAACACATAATAGTCAGAGCGGCCGAAAAGGTAATTAAAATAGCAAAGGGTGTACAACCCACATATTCAAGGAACAGGCTTAGCACGAACAGAAAGCGCCTTGCGGTTGTACCTTACGTCCATTATTTTTCCCATGGGCTAAAGAATGTAGCCAGCCGGTAAGCGTTGAAGTGGTTTTCAGAGCACCTAACAAGGTGCAAAAAATGCGCCAAGCTATTTCAAAAGAGTTGGACAATAGGGTAAAAAATGCAGCTGCGGTCTTAAAGAAGATAAAAATTTACAAAATGCCGAATAGGTGTTGTGTACCGGCTTCCGTTAACTTGTGGCAACATTTACATAGGTCAAACCGGTCGGTGCACAAATACCCGTCGTAAAGAACATGAACGTTCTCTCGGTAAAGAAAACCATTCACACTTGTCGAACCACTGTAATCTATATCATTGTGATCCGGTATTTTTTGACACTGACATTTTGTTTTCGGATAAGAACAAACTAACAGTTGAAATAACAGAAGCGTTCCATATCAAAAAGTGTGCTGAAAAATGCATAAGTCAACCATCGGTTTAATCTGTTTAATCTGTTTCTGTTTATACTGACGACTCTTGTTGCACATGCTCAGTGCAGATAGCCGGGATATTTATGTTCTGTATCTTCCCGAAAATGTGTGCCCCCCTTCACTTTGTCCTTGTTGATTGTGCGCGCTAAATATTTCACTATGAATTCTGGAATCAGCATACACGATTGGTCAAAACATTTTCGGGCCACTCCCAACTTCGCCTTTCTCTCAAACGACGTCACGAAAACCGCTATAGCTCCCCATCTAATATAACGTGCACACACTGATTATGCATGATTAAACCGCACAAAAGAAAAAGAAAAATTCCTGATGCCACACCTTTTCACCATTAGCCCTCTGCTATTTGTCCAATGTTTTCTGGCTACGCCCACTTCGCCTGTCTGTCACGCGACCTCACCAAACCACGAAAACTCACCACGTCAAAGTGACGTGTACGCGAAAAAAATCATTAATATGCCGAACAAAATTGAAAAATTTTCTGAATAGCCACAGACTACCCCGTTCCGAACGGAATAAAAGATGGACGCCCGCCGATCGCTCAGGCGCTCGCCACTCGCACCTGCCGTTGAGCATTTATTTATTTGCGCATGATAAGCCTTTTTGCGTGGCAGTAAAACGTTATCGAGCCCTTTCGGCATGCATACGACATCGCTCTGCCAACTCTTCCTTGCTGAGTATCCGTTTTAGCGGCATTATTATCCTACCGTTGCACGCCCCCGCGATTTTCTACCAGCCACCGCAAGCTAAGTAAGGCGAAGCGGACCAATCGGAAAAGCCGGCATCACCTTCTTCATGCGGTTATCTATTTTCACTGTGCTGGCTCGGCCCCATCGTAACCCTCTCCACTACAGCATGCTCCTCGCCTCTTGTCAGCCAATTAGATAAGAAAAATCGCTGAGTGTAAACAATGTAATTGGTTTTGAAAGCGAACAAAGGTGGCCTCCTATTAACGAGGAGAGTGTTTGATTGGGTTGTGCAGACAACGCTGCGGGTCACCACCCGATGCTTGCGTCGGTGGTTACGTAAATTTGACATCCGGAGTTTGGAATCAAAACAGTTTGGAATCATTTTACGTTACAGCGCCGCAGCTGCGGTAGCACACAGGAGGCTCGAGACCGAAAACGAAGGCGATGCACGACGATTGTGGAGGAGTAATCGCGAAAGCGGGTGCACGCAGAGAGATGTAGGACACACAGCTCCCTAAGTTTCAAAATTACGTGCCTCTGTTTCGCTTTAGCACATACACATTATGTCGGATTGACCAAGAACGAACAAGTGACAAATCAATGAAGAAATCTATGGAAATGAAAGAAAAATGCAGGAAACTATTGTATATAGCGCGTCATTTTGCTAACAGGTAACCTTGTAACCTTTGATCTGGCACTAATGCTACAGGTTTTATTCAGGCATTTCTAATTTTTTGTGTACGTGTGACGCACAACAGGAGTGTGCGAGGGTTATATAAACCCATTCACTGGTACTAGCACTTGGTGCGCATATAACCGATTTATGTACGGTATTTTAAGGACTACAGTCCGCTCCCTGTGTGTAATCCGCAGGATCGATTTGGGCTTACAATAAAGTATTGTTTGTCTGCACCCTCTCTATGGTCGCAGGGACAACCTTCTACACAAATGGGGTCATTTACTTTTGGTCAAAACACTTTCGGGCTGCATTACCTGCAACCAGTAAACGGTAGCTGAGCAAACATATTGCTACGAGAGAGACATTCAGCCTGAGGCAGACGACGACGAAGACGGTTCGCTCTGGTGCTGGTATCTGTCCACCATCTTGGCTACTGTGTCTCTCACATACTGTAAATACAGTGTAAATAGTCCCGCCTTGGGTCGTTTTACGTAACATCTTTGTGGTGGAGGTGCTGGGTAGTCCCCTGTTTCGAACACGGAGCTCCGCAATGGCCGCCTCATCACGCTTGCGACCATGTCAGTCGGTGCAAGCACATCGTCTTCACCACCAGCCTCCCCCCCATGGCTCCCACCTACATCGTTCTGCCTCCTGGTCGTGATCCTGGCGTATTTTCCGACCAGGGGGGGGGGGGGTGGACGTCGACAAATGGCTCAACCTGTACACTTTTAGTGCGGTCCTGGATAATAGCCTGGCTAGAAACGGCACCCTTCGACGTACTGCTTAATATAACGGCTATGGGCTGGCCGACAAAGGGAGATATACGTGACACTCTTCAAGCGGCCTCCAAACCAACTAGTCCTGCCTATATGCACTCGTTGTTACACGGCCGATGTCCGTATACGGCCCCTCACACCGATGTTCGTGCGCGATACGCGACCGAATGCGCCGAAGCGGCCGAAGCTGCCGGAGCGCAGTAAACAAACTCGCCACGCAAGTAGTTGCGAGAAACACGATATATTATGACGCTGTAAAGTTATGTGATTATTATGAAGGAACGTTTTGCAGCAGGAAAAAGGGTTGCTATTCCAGGTAAACATGTCTTTTTCTCACAAGTTATTTAACCAAACTGTGGGTGTGTGAAATTCGTCACATAAGAATAATTTTAATTCTGCCTTTAGTAATGCTTCTAAAAGAGACTAGAAATGGCATGTGACTACCTCTCCTATCAGCAGATCATACATATACAGTCATAAGTGGTAGTTATATGCAGTGTCGCACTCTACATAACCTTTCCTGTCAGCAGCATTCAAACTGGTGACTGTGTTTTCAGAAGAAGTGCACATGGCACTGTATATGTGTGGACTTGGTTTTCTTTGTATGTGTTGGCTCACTGACACAAACAGTGCAAAAATCAGTTGTACCATGAGACTGACGACGACTTCTGCTGCTAGAAATGCTCCACTTCATATTTTCTAGTACTGCATGACATTTAAAGCAAAGCTAGCACATCAAACGATCAAGAAAACTAATAGCTGTTAAAGCTCTTTTCTTCAAAGAAAGCTTGTCCTTTATGGACTGTGGTAATCTGCGAGCTCTCCACTGATTATTCAGTACAGTATTATCCCTTAGTGTGTGAGAGGTCAGTGGCAGTTAATCATGTTAGTGTTTAAATGGTGTTTTAATTATGTGCATTTGTTCCAACAAAGTTGTCTAGATTACTTTATTGTGCTGTGTATAGCTTACGAAAGTGTCAGCAACTACTGAGTTGTTAACATGCATATGCATTTATCTCTATGCAGGTGGCACTCAGCCGTACCACTGCACTGCTGCTGAAATTGCCAGCACCAGCGGCTTTGTAACAGCTGTTTCACGGCATCTCAGTACGTTCTAATCTACAGTTATGTTACGATGGGCTAATATTATGGACGACTGCTATTCTGTATTGTGACAGATCCACAGGATAAATGATGTAATGGGTACAGTGAAAACCTTTGAATGTTCCTCTACTATGGTACATAAAAAGGCTCTCCTTTTCGTCACTGGAGCAGGAGAGAAGAGCATGCAGGCACTCCTGAATGTAGATATATTCCAAACATGAGAGACATTATATATATATATATATATATATATATATACATAAATAAAGTAAAGGCAGGGACATTACATCTTGCATTTTGAATTGATTTGTGCATTGCAAAAATACAACACAGACCACAGAGAAGCACACATGTTAACAGATTTGATACATCAGGTGTGCTCCTTTACACAAGATGGGAGGGTAAAGGGGAGAAAGTCAGAAAAAAAAGTGGAGACGAACATAGAGCAATCGTGCCAAAAAGCATGAAAAGCATCATGCAGCCAGGATCACCAGCAGGACATCAAAAAAGCGCAGTGATAAAATTACACACAGGGCAACCTTAAGTATTGTTTGTTTCAATCAACCTATATCAGTGCAGCCATTACTGCAATCAAGTTGTTTCCTTATGTCATATAAGGGAGTGATGTGGGCCCAAAAATATTTAGAGCTAAAGGATCGTCTTCTATGCTAGCCTCTTCGCCCGCTTTTTTGTCATATTGTTATCAGCTGCATATGTAAGGGACAAAAAGTAAGAGTATGAGCTGTTTCCTGGTTCCCCATTCCATGCAACATGTCTCTGTGACTATACATGTGCATGCAGATGATCCATAGATGAAAAATATTGAGTAGAATCTCGTTCCAAGAGACACTTGGTTGGAAGGGACATTTGAAAATGGTTTGGTTGGTTTTGCAATTTTTTCCACGTTAACAGCATTGCATGCCAGAGACACCTTTGTTATTAAGGCTGACTTTTCAAGTATTCTTCACTATTTCGAAGCGACACAACCCAGACACATTCACTTCGTGCACCTCGTGTGCTCCGAAGGACTTAAAGATCATGCAATCCTCACACAAGTCAATTGCACATGTCGCCTTAAACATGAATTAGAAAAGGAGGACAACGAGGACAGTGCAGCGCAGAAAGTGTCGGCAGTTGAAGCTGACGAGCGTCTAGGAGTACCTCAATGGTATTGCGAGCAAGAAGGAGGCTTGCAAAGTGGAGTGTGTAAACTCCAGAAGTTGAGAAGGAGGCTAATACAATCTGCAGTCACCAAAAAAAAAGAGTGCTGTGAACATTTTCTTTAAAGGGCCCCTAAACCGCCATAAGATTGTTGTCATAAGATTGTTGTCATAAGATTGTTGTTGATGTTGTTGGTGAAGAGGTTAAAAAGATGTTTCATGCAGCTGAAGCATTGATATTGAGCAAATGAAAAGTGACCGCCTGAGAAAGCTACACTATCAAAATTTGTGTATCTATATGCTGCCAACTCTGGTAAAGCTCACAGGGAATGTAAAGACTTATGTTGTAAAGTTAGCAAACCTCCTTCAAAATGTGCTAAGGCACCCAAACATTGTTGACTATGTAAGGAAGCCCTGCAGAATGCAGACTGACTCTGTACTTGGTGACTTCTGTGATAGAACAAGGGTTCATTCGCATCCCATTTTTAACATACACAAGAAAATGATGTTCTTCTTAACCTGTATTATGACATACAACTTTCTAACCCGATTGGTACCAAAAGAGGCAAATTGGCCAAGCTCAGTGTATTTTATTTAACATTATTAAACCTGCCACCTTCTCAGCATTCTAAACTGTCTAGCATCTTTTTGATGCGGGTCGGTCACACAGCTGACCTGAAGAAGCATAATGCCCAGTTAAATTTTTTTGAAGATTTCATGCAAGTGTTGAGAGCCAACGAAGGAATCATCATTGATACAGACAGAGGCCGTGAAAGGTTTTTTGGTGCTGTGATGACCGTTACAGGACATTCTTTACCTGCCCACTCCTTAGCAGGTTTAAAGAATCTTTTATCCCGACTGCTTTTCAATCCTGTTGAACTTGCCTTGAACCGTCATATAGTTATGTGCAACATGTTCGACATGGAGTGTGTAACCTGAGATCGGAGAGTGAAATCAAGTTGCAAATGCAGGAACTGAAACAAATAGCATCAGTTTCAAATTGGAAGCAGCTTTCCAAAGAATTTGGGATCAACGGAGAATCAGGGCTGACCTCATTTCCTTTTTTCAGTTGACAAAATATATTTTGTATCACCCGATGCATATCCTGCGACCGCTCCATGTGACCACTTTCCATGTTATTCTGCATGATACAGCTCAACCTCCAGAAACGAGACCACAACTTCTCTGCAAACAGCTGTCACAAAAAATTATTCATAACACTATTAACACAGCAGTATTTCTTGTGGGGTTCGAGGTTTCCGGACGTTCATTAATGCAAAAAGTGAAAAAGAACAAGTTTCGTACTTCTCTTTAACAAGTGCGAGGGAGACACCACTTTTGTAGTCATACATCTTCATCACACTATCAAGTTTCTAAACGCCTTTTATAATTAGTATTACCAGTTACTTATATCTGAGTGCATTGTATGCATGCAGCAGGTGTAAAATCAGGTCAGTTTGATCAGATGCCTTATCTGGAAGAGAGCCCTATAATAAAGAAATTTGAATAAAAATAGGTACGTTAGACACAAAATCCAAGCACTTTATTGCGTGTGGTTTAAGCATTGCTCAATATTTTTCTGGATGGCAGTTTCAACTGGCACAGCACTGCGCTTTGCCACAGTCACATGTGTCTTCAAAGTGGTGTTTACCTGTTGTGTTGGTCTCTTTGTGTAGGCACAGAGCAAGGTTTTTTTGCATTCACGTGTTTGTACTATGTATATGGAAGGCAGTTACAAAATTTGTGTCACTATAACGACCTGTTCTTTTTAGCTTACACCTGCAAATAATGGTGCCCAGATGGCTGCACTTCTATGTAGGTGCAGCGCTAGCTTCGTGTATGTTCTCATGTTTGTATAAAGCTTATATAAGCCTGTTACAGAATGTATGTAACTAAGCACTGGGATATTCTTTAAAGAACTGCTTGGTTGGTCTTACACGTTTGAATTAGTACTGAGGCGGTGGTATTTACATGTAGGCCCACTGCAAGCGTTCTGTGTGTTCACGTGTTTGTATTATGCTTTTGCAACGGAGTTGCAACATGTACGTCACTAAGCGCTGTGATATTTTTTAAAGAACTGCTTTGTTGGTTTTACACCTGTGAGTAATAGAACTCAGGTGGCACTGTGTAATCATGTGTAGGTAGACAGGGAGCATTTGTGTACATTGTGCTCATGTAAAGCAGTTACAAAGTGTATGTCACTAATCATTGTGATATTTTTTGAACATTACTGTGATCGTTTTACACCTGTGAATAATAGTGGTCATGAGGCAGTACTTGTGACGTATAGTTGAATTTATACAGTGCCAAGACATGGGCTGTATACGTACCAAAAGAAATGCATGTCATTATATTGTTGTGATGATTATTACTGTTTGGATTTTATTAAACAGTGATAAAATTGTTTCTTATGTCAATTGAGGTATGGCAATTTATCATGCAACCAAACTGAGGACCTGAACGTGTGCATACAAATAAACAGCTAATTTAAGAGTATACTGCTCATATTCTGCTAAACCACTTTAACAAATCTTGTAATACAATGCTAGACAAATGAAAGAGCCGACTGGGATGTACAGAAAAATTCCGCACTGGCTGAAGGACTGCCCCACACTGGAGCTGGTAATGTTGCATATATTGGAGTAAAACAGAAAGCGCACTTGTAATAAAACTGTGACAATCACTGCAGAAACATAAGGCAGACGACCAGATGTGGCACTTCTATTTCAGGGCTCACCATGCCTACTACTGCATTTTTAGTCTTCCTGTGCTCTGCGTATAAGTCCCTGCTCAGCCAAGCTTTCTACTCCATGACAGTTGTTCTACAGGGTTCGTGTAAATATTGAAAAAAAGAAAATTCAAGGGTTTTCAAGTACTTTCGGGGCCCCAACATATAAGCTTCAAGGACCTCATGCATGTGTTTAGTAGCTTGGACAGACAATAACTTAACTTGTTCAACAACGACATCGTTAATTATAATGCAAACAAAAAAACCGGATAGCATTTCACTGATTTGAAACATTTGAAACTGTTAATTTGCCTTTCACCGCCCATCCCTAACGCACACAGTAGCTTAACGCACACACAAGGAGGCATTTCAAGAAAGTGGTTGACGTTTTTCTGAAATAGCACAATTAACTGCTTGGAAGTGCAAAATTTGCAGTTTTTGAATACTGTTTAATTTGATAGTGTATGTGATGTCATTTGTTGGCTCAACATTTAACCATGAAGTAAGCAATAGTCATTTCTAGTTTCTTTTTATTGTTTCTGTAGCTCTCGATTTACTCTTCAACACGGCTTTTCTTCGAATGCCTCTACTGTTGAGCTTTTTGCTTCTTCTGTTTCTCCATGTACTCTAGGTACTGGTTCCATGCGCCTAAAGCTTGTATCAGCAGCTCCTTTGCATTTTAGGTTTCTTCTTCTTTCTGGGGTTTTACGTGCCAAAACCAGTTCTGATTATGAGGCACGCCGTAGTGGAGGGCTCCGGATTAATTTTGACCACCTGGGGTTCTTTAACGTGCACTACAACGCAAGCACACGGGCGTTTTTGCATTTCGCCTCCATCGAAATGCGGCCGCCGGGGCCGGGATTCGATCCCGCGACCTCGTGCTCAGCAGCGCAACGCCTTAGCCGACTGAGACACCCCGACGGGTATTTTAGGTTTAAGGATTTAACGTTCCTTCTATTAGCTCCACAGACAATTCTCTGTGACGCGCGAGAGTGTCACAGAAATTAAAAAAAAATGCTTGGCAATGTCTGCTAAGTCTAGCCAAGTGTACAAATTTAACGACTTTCTATTACTTCCAAAATTCAAGGGCCTTAAATGCCTTGAAAATGGCATTTTAAAAATAAAGGGTTTTCAAAGATTGCTACAAACCCAGGATTCTAGCACTTAAATAATTTCACAAGCTTATTTCGGCAAGGAATTAAGAAATTCATGGTTTTTAACTAACACTGCACTACATGTACATGGAAGCTACGAGAGCGCAACCATTTTGAAGTAAAGAAAAATACTGAAAGCCTTCAATACCACTTTTTTTTTCTATGGAGCTTCGGCTTGCCTAGTTAAGTTTACAAATGTGCCTGGTTTTGGTGGGCGTTTCTGCAACATTTTCTGTGAGAAGCAGATGACGAAACGTGCACAATTCGAGGCAATGCACTGTGCCATTGACACTGAGAGGAAACGGGGAAAAGGAAGTTAACCCCCCATGCCCCGAAACTTACGTGCACCTTGCTGTGGTGTGCATGTATCGTGGAAGAAGAAACAGCGCAAACACAAGGACGACGAAAAAGCATGAACCACACTAGCGCTTTGTGGTGTGATTCATGTTTTTTCGTCGTCCTTGTTTTGCGCTATTTCTTCTTTCACAATGCTCATCCAACTAGCCGGCAAGTACATCCTGTGCATGTATTTTACACACACGCATGAGTGCAGATGGCCTTAGAAGCTTTCAGAGCGAGCGCTGCCACAGTACACAAGCAGTGCACGCACAACAAGTGGACACATTAGTAATTTAAACATGCGTGCCGATGCATGTGACGCGGCTATCGACATACGTAGTCTCCAATTGCTGGAATGCATGCGCTCCAAAACGATAACGACCCGCTGCTAATTCAGGACAACAGCTTACAGCGGAATGAACCAAACTGTAAACCAATGCACTTGAAGAGAACGCATACACGTTATAGTGTGAGGCACGTCGAAATGGCTTCGTGACACTGGTACCGGCGTCGCAGTTGACCATATACGAATTGAACTGGCGGAAAAAATAAAAAATTCCTCACAAGTACACACTCGAATTAAATTCACATACGTGGATGGTTGGCGCTATACTTTATATCCGCGTATTTCCGGAGAAAATATAATACATGGACTGGAGAAGCACTCGATCGTGAGCAGAACGGCACATCTGTTATTTTCTAGCGGTGACGACAAGCCGTGAATAATAGTTCTCACGTTGTCGTCTGAGTCGTCGACGTTGTCTTCCTTCGATCGTTAGTCGTAGCGTCACGTAGTTGTGGCGGTGAAAAAAACAGTCGTAAAACTGTGTATGACGAAACTGATTGTAGGTGAAACTGAGTGTAGGCGAACCTGTGCCCACAAAAGCAAGCTACACTCATAGCACAACGATAGCGGTGAACACACTCGGCGATCGTCGAAATCTGATCAGCGTCGAAACGCGTCGGCTTTTATAAATGAGTGATCGAAGATTCCAGAGTAATCCCTGGTGCCCGCGAGTCTTCCAGAAAATACTAGACAATTCGCGTCGCTCATACAATCAGATTACATGAGCGTCGGTCATAACAGACAACGGATAGAAGCATCAATAACGTTCGAGAAACTTCCGATACGTGCAGGCGCATCCTGTGCCTAGCCATAACATTTTACATTTGTTAGCCGGTGAAAAGCGGTCACCGGTGTAAGATAAACATGTACACGTGCCAGCAGCAAGGAACACAAATGATGCAAACGCTAACATATTCCGATACTCAACAGCACAGCACTGCAGAGAAACGCCACCCACCGCCGCCGATTCCTCAAATACATTTCGTAGCTACCTACCTCCGTTAAAGAACACCGTGAGCGTGGTGGCGCTGTGGTGTAATCATTAGGATGTGCGCTTTGGATTGCACACATGCGAGTGTACGTGGGTTCGATTCCACGTGATGTGCTATACAGTGTTGTTAAATCTTGTTGAGTCTGTAATTTGCCCTGATGAATGTGTTTCTAATTAGGCTATGCGACTCCTGATTGCGAAACTTGCAGCGATAATTGCGGATGCAGTGTAAATTCGCTTTCTTTCATGCAAGTGGCGTTCGGGACGCATACGCATAAGGCCGCCTTCAGAGCAGTCACGCCTATGGTAGGCCGCAAATAGCTAGGAAAAATTTGACTTAAAATCCTGCATAGCTGTTCTCACGCCTATTCTGAAGGCCGCTTGGAATTGGGCCGCCTAAACTTGAGCCGCTTTAAAATGGGCCGCTGTCTCTGGGACGCCGCCTATGGAGCTGCTTAGCGAACGCTATATCAGCGGCCGCAATTTGATCTGATTTCCTGCCTGCGCGCGTGGATTTTAGCCAGGACTTGGCTAAGAGTGTACGAACGGATCAGCGCTGGCTACAGGTGGCACCCGACCCTTATGCTCGCCAACGTGCTTTTTTACCTCGATGGCCCACCACGAATGTGGTTCGAGACGCACGAGGCGGACAGTACCAGCTGAGACTCTTTCAAAGAGAAGATCCGCGACTTTTTCGGTGACAGCACTGGTAGGCAGTTTGCTGCGCGGAATGAACTTGCGACTCGTGCACAGACATCCTCGGAGTCATACGTCTCTTACATTTAGGAGGTTATCGCTCTTTGCCGCCAGGTAAACGAGCACATGCCTGAGTCCGAGAGGGTTTCTCATGTGCTCAAAGGTATCGCCGACGATGCTTTTAACCTGCTCGTCTATACCAACGTTGATACCGTCGACACAATCATCAAAGAGTGCCGGCGGTTTGAACAAGCGAAGAGCCGCCGTATTACCCAGAGATTCATCCGGCTGACCAATACAGCTGCAACTTCATCGTGTGATGCCGTTCGCCTGCCGCCCACCTCTGACCACGTTACGCGCATTGTTCGTCGCGAGATTGAAGCTACCTGTCCTGCACCTATTCAACCACCCGTGCTTACAACCCACGCCAGTGACCCATCGCAGCCACCGGTCTCCCTCATTCAAGCTGTCATCAGGCAGGAGTCTGCCAATCTTGGCCTTCCATCAGCATGCCCATAAACTAGTCCTGACACTCAGCCTTATTCCTCTGAACCCGCTCGACGATCATACACATCTCCCCTCTCCTTTCGCAATCCTGCGGAATGGAAAACGCCCGACGATCAGCCCATCTGCTTCTCCTGTCATCAGGCCGGGCACACTGCTCGTTATTGCCGTCGCCGTTGGTCCTACGCATCTCGCCAGACCTCCATGCACCCTACTTCTTTTAGACGTCCAGCCGCTGGTTCCCCTACTTACTACTCGTCGTCCTCCCACGAGCCTCTTCCCTCTGACGCCACTACTCCTGTTCGCCGCTTCTCCTTCTCCCCGTCGCCGCAACGCCGCCAATCCCGCTCTCCGCAGCCTCGCCGCTTTTCCTCGCCGTTCTTCTTTGGACGATCGCCGCAGAAAAACTAGATAGTGCAGCTAATGGAGGTGAAGCTGCAATGCCATCGTCCCCTGCAAATCCTCTACTGACGCTCCCCACTCACCATAGCCTCCTAGAAGTCAAAGTCGACAATGTTCCTGTGACCGCCCTCATTGACACTGGCGCACAGTTGTCTATTATGAGCGCCCCTTTACGCCGCCGCCTGCAGAAGATTATGACGCCGTCTACGACACAGACAATACGTGTTGCCGATGGTGGTGCTGTTCAAGTGATCGGAATGTGCACCGCCCGTGTCAGCATGGCCACTCGTCACACGGTTGTCCTTTTTGCCGTCCTTGCCCACTGCCCCCATGACCCTATCATTGGCCTTGACTTTCGACGCACTCGGCCTTAATTGATGGTTTTTCTGAAACACTTTGCCTCGATCTTCCTCTTGTATCTTATGCATGCAACAAATGCCAACGTCGGAAACGTCCTGCCGCACCCTCTGCTGGACTGCTTCAGCCGCTCTCCATCCCGACCAAACCATTCTTCCTTGTTGGTTTAGACCTTCTCGGTCCTTTTCCTGAGTCACGATCTGGCAACAAGTGGGTCGCCGTTGCTATCGATTATGCGACCAGGTATGCAATCACTCGAGCGCTCCCCACCAGCACTGCTACTGACGTTGTAGATTTTGTGCTCCACGGTGTTATTCTACACCATGGCGCCCCTAGCCACTTGCTCACAGATCGAGGCCGCGCATTTTTTATCCCTAGTAATCGACGATCTTTTGCGCTCCTCCTCAACGCAGCACAAGTGGACCACTGCCTACCATCCCCAAACAAATCACCTCACCGAGCGACTATATCGCACCGTCACAGACATGCTCTCAATGTACGTTTCGTCTGACCACCGTGACTGGGACCTGGCCCAACTATACGTGACCTTCCTCTACAATTCATCGTGTCACGATACCGCCGGTTATTCTCCCTTTTATATGCTCTTTGGCCGTGAACAGACGTCACAAATGGACACCCTTCTTCCGGCTGTTGCCGCGCCGCCAAGCGAATATGCACGTGATGCCATCGCTCGTGCCGATCACGCGCGTCAGATGTGTGTTTTACACACACACACACACACACACATATATATATATATATATATATATATATATATATATATATATATATATATATGTGTGTGTGTGTATAATATATATATATATATATATATATATATATATTGTTTTATTGTTCACTTAATCACCACTAAATATATAGAGTGCCACATAACTTGAACCAAAGGCCTATCTCTCGAGTCGTAACTGGGGGAGCTTGTGGCAAGACGACGCTGTCACAGGCGTTCCGCTCGTTTGCCCTAAATTCAGGGTCGGCGGCTTTTCACTGACGTTTCCCCTGGGCTTCGGAAGCTGTCACGCTAGAATCAGCATGCTAGAATCGGATGACAAGCTTCGCTTACCCCCATTTTCTCGTCAGAAGGGCTGTTGATTTTGTCTCTTCGGGTCCCACGTATGACAAGGCCAGTTCAAGGAAGCGTTACAGGTCCCCGTGCCCACAGGGGATATGTGCCATTGAGCTTGGACCCTTTCTGCACTGCCTCCAGGATTGGCCCACACGAAAGGGGTGTCATTGATCTTGCACCCTTTTTGCACTATCACCAGGATTGGCCCACTTTATATTCCCCTATATCTGCCTTTTGAACGTTGCTATTGGAAATGACAAGTAAAACATCAGCATACTAGAAGTTACAGCTTCAGTGATATTGTCAAGAAACATTGGGAAAAACTCGGCAGCACTATTATTTTTTTTTTTTTTTTGTAATTTGTTTGGAGAGTAACTAGCGTATGCAGTAAAGGGTTGGTGCCAGAGACCGCATTTTTTCAACTTTCTTCTTTCTGGGGTTTTACGTGCCAAAAGCAGTTCTGATTATGAGGCACGCCGTAGTGGAGGGCTCCGGATTAATTTTGACCACCTGGGGTTCTTTAACGTGCACTACAACGCAAGCACACGGTCGTTTTTGCATTTCGCCTCCATCGAAATGCGGCCGCCGGGGCCGGGATTCGATCCCGCAACCTCGTGCTCAGCAGCGCAACGCCTTAGCTGACTGAGCCACCCTATACGGTTATTTTTTTTCAACTTCGACTGGTTGGATGATCTCGGATGATCTCGTTTTGTTCTCGCAACTTGTCATAGTGGTTTTTGATGTGTGGCAAAGCCAGTGTCAGGCAGACACCATTTACTATTTTGTTTGCTCATATGTTTTGCTTATATCAAGTACGATGCATGTACGGTGCCAGTGCATGTACGGTACGTTATATTACACTCTACTTTCATACCACAGTTGTACTTGTGCCTACGGGTGACTAAATTTCATTTTCAACTTTCCGGCATGTTCGCGTTTTGAGTGCCGGGATAGCAGCTTTGGCTTTTGGCTGAAGGTCACTTGAAGTTCCCCGACAACGGGAGCTAAAAGCATTTCATGCTTAAAAGAGTAGGCAACCTTAAACTTTGACTTAGATGTTTCTTTTTGACACTCGCATCACTTATCCTGCTTTGGTCACTTATTACTGCTTTGGTATGCAATAATAAGTGATTTCCGATCAATTATAGTTATTCCAGACACTTCAGTAACTCATCTAGAACTAAGCTTATGCTTTGATATCATGTCTATAAAGAAACCGATTAATTTTGCACTGTACTACTTTTTTTCTTTTTTACTGATTTATTTATAATCTCGTCTTAGCTAATTAGTTATAATTATCCGAGACACTTAGCAAGTCAGCTTGTAACAAAACTTACGCTTTGATGTCATATCTATAATGAAAGTCATGAATTCTGAACTGAAGCATTTTTTTTTTCTATTTTTCTGATTTACTTGGATTGCGTCCTCGGTCGTCTCAGCTAATTATTTTTAATTATTCCAGACACTTCAGTAACTCTAATTATAACAAAAATTATGCTCTGATATCATATCTATAATGAAATTTGTGAATTTTGTACTGTACTATTTTTTTCGATTTATTTTCACCTCCTGATCATCTCAGGAGGTGAACCGGAAGTGCTGTGCAAAGAACAAACGGTACTCGACGCTCCTGCCACTAAAACCTCCCGATACAGCTATCTGTTGCTCAATACGTGCCATATAAAAGTGATTTTTTTTCTTTTTCTTTTCTTTTCCGAGCGTGAAAGAAGCCCGCGAATACACGCAAAATTGACGCGCAACTAGGCGCTCGAGGCACTATATATATATGCGTGTATCTGCGGGCTTCTTTCACGCACGGAAAAACACTTTTATGTACCACGTATTGGGCAACAGAAAACTGTATCGAGAGTTTTTCCTGTTGCTCTAATTTTCTGATTGACACTTTTCATCTAAATATAATATCTGAGAAGCTCATTTATTATTTAATAATTATATATAATAATTTTAATGATTATCTATTATTTATCTAATGCAAGAAATTGAGTATCTGTAAGTGACAGCAAACAACATTACCTTGGTTCTGTCCAGCTGCGTGGCATCTGGATATATCTAAGTGTCGGTGCTAGAAAGTTGGGACACCCTGTATATACGGGGTGTTCAAAATTAGGCTTTACGAAAATTTTTGAAAATCGCTTGTAGCCGGTAGCATAATTCTTATCGCTACGCTTGGTTATTCGAAGAAACGTACATTAGTAACACAAGAAATTGAAACTAATATTCTAATAATTAACGAAAAATGACTAATGAACTTCTTAGTTAATTATTTTACGACACATATTGCAATTTATGAATTTAGCCGGTGAGTTTGCAAGACGCATGCACCTGGAATGAATTTCCAGGATAACACCAATTTCGTAATATTATTGCCCAAAGTGTGGAACGAAATACATGGGCGTTCTAGTTACTTTGGTGCTTCAATGTACAAAACAGCATGTTGGTAACAAAGTAAGTGTAACAACCGTGCATTTTTACGGCGAGTTTGATGGCGCATATCTCCAAACTGGTGTCATTCTGGAAATTCATTCCAAGTGGATACGCCTGACAAGCTCACCGGCTCCAATTCATAAATCGCAATGTGTCCTAAAGTAATAAAATAAGAAGTTAATTAGTCATTTCTTGTTGATTAGTTAAATCTATGTTTCGATTGGTCGTGCTACTAATGTCCGCTTTATCGACTAACCAAGCTTAATGATAAAAAATATGCTACCTGCCACAGGCGAATTCTAAAAATTCCGTAAGACATGGAAATGAACACCCTGTATATATATATATATATATATATATATATATATATATATTGTCACGTTCTAGGAGAACAGACGACCTGAAGCGTTGAGGCGTTGAGCGTCGAGTCCCTGACCGCCAGCTGAACAAACGCAAAAGCTCAGGCACCCGCGCGTGGATCGGAGTAACTTCGTCTGCCTCTTCGCTGGCGCCCGTCAAAGCAGGTGCCGGCGCATGGCGCGTGGATTAGCGCGCGTCTTCGGCTTTCTAATTATGTCCCACATGTTGCAAGGTGTGGCATTATTCTCCCTCCTCGGAAGAGCATCGACTCGATGCTAAAAGAAGCACACACACTACAGGAAGAACGTAGAAGTACACGCGTGGAAGACACATGCACACACGAACGCTGGCTGACGCGCAGTCATAAAACGCAGGGCAATGTCACTGAGGCAATGATTGTCCACGAAAAAAATAAATAAAACACAAGGAATGGCATGGTCCACAAACTATGGTGGTTATGGAGTGCGGTAAGGTTTCAGCCGCACAACGTGCACAATCTCGGGTAGTGTCTGTCGACGTCGTGTAGGTTGGCTGCCGTCAGGAAGAACCTCGTAGTTGACGTCACTCACTCGCCGCAGCACTTTATAAGGTCCGAAGTACCGGCTGAGAAGTTTCTCGGATAGGCCTTTGCAGCGGACAGGAGTCCAGACCAGAACCCGATCTCCTGGTTGGTACTCAACTTGGCGATGGCGGAGGTTGTAGTGGCGTGTGTCGATGCACTGCTGTTTCTTGATGTTCGTGCGAGCCAGTTGGCGTGCTTCCTCGGCTCGCTGCACGAAGAGCTCGGCGTCTTGGTCAAGACCATCAAAGGTGTCGCATGGAAGCATTGCTTCAAGCATGGTCTGAACTTCACGACCGTAAACAAGGTAGAATGGCGTGAAGCGGGTGGTCTCTTGCGTCGCGGTGTTGTACGCAAACGTTACGTAGGGAAGTACTTCATCCCACGTTTTGTGCTGAACGTCTACGTACATAGAGAGCATGTCAGTCATAGTTTTGTTGAGCCTTTCGGTCAGTCCATTTGTCTGCGGGTGATAGGCAGTCGTCTTTCGATGCGTCGTGTAACTTAATAGGAAGACGTCTTCAATGAGCCGTGCCGTAAATGCCTTTCCTCGGTCGGTAATGACGCACGATGGGGCGCCATGACGCAGTACAATGTTGTTCACAAAAAATTGCGCAACCTCGGAAGCAGTGCCTCGAGGCAGAGCCTTTGCTTCAGCATAGCGCGTCAAATAATCTGTGGCGATGATTATAAACTTGTTTCCCGAAGATGACCGAGGAAACGGGCCCAAGAGATCCATGCCGACTTGGTCAAAAGGTCTTCGAGGTGGGTCAATGGGTTTCAGTAATCCCGCAGGCTTCACAGCTGGCGACTTCCGGCGCTGGCACTCACGACAGGCTTGGACATACCGTTTAACGCAAGTGGCGAGTTTCGGCCAATAGTACGATTTGCGCACTCTAGCAAGGGTTCTGGTGTAGCCGAGGTGGCCAGACGGAGGTTCATCGTGGCAGGCGAACAGAATTTCGGCACGAAGCTCTGCTGGCACGAGCAAAAGGTAAGTTTTGTGGCTGGCATCGGAGTTCTTCTTGTACAGTACGCCCTGTCGTAAACAAAAGGACGACAGTCCGCGAGCTAATTGACGGGGCAGAGTGGCGTCGCGGCCTTCTAGATGTTCGATAATAGGCCGCAATTCCTCGTCTGCGCGCTGCAGTTGGGACAAATCTGTCACACTTACAGCCCCAAGGAAAGCGCTGTCGTCCTCAATGTCGTTATCAGGAGATTCGACAGGCGCGCGCGACAACGTGTCGGCGTCTTCGTGCGTGCGCCCGGACTTGTATGCGATGGTCACATCGTATTCCTGCAGGCGTAGGCTCCACCGTGCCAGTCGTCCAGAAGGATCCCTCAAGTTTGCGAGCCAACACAACGAGTGGTGATCTGTCACGACCTTGAATGGGCGGCCGTAAAGGTAAGGCCGAAACTTTGCAAGAGCCCATATGACCGCAAGGCACTCTTTCTCCGTAGTGGTGTAGTTGGACTCCGGGCGCGATATAGTGCGACTTGCGAAAGCGATAACTCTTTCAACGCCCTCCTGCCGTTGTACGAGTACCGCACCCAAGCCAATGTTACTGGCGTCGGTATGAATTTCTGTCTCCGCCTGTTCGTCAAAGTGTCCAAGAACGGGCGGTGAAGCTAAGCGGTGTCGGAGCTCGGTGAAAGCGGCTTCTTGGTGAGCGCTCCAAGTGAACGGCATATCGTTTCTTGTGAGACGGGTAAGCGGTTCAGCAATCTTCGAAAAATTACTGATAAAGCGCCGATAGTACGCACACAGACCCAGGAAGCGCCGGACACTTTTCTTATCGGTAGGGGTTGGAAAAGCGGCCACAGCAGCAGTTTTGTCGGGATCAGGACGGACGCCGTTCGCGCTGACATGACCGAGAAACTTCAGCTCTTGGTAGCCGAAGTGACATTTCTGAGGCTTTAGTGTAAGGTTAGCCGATCGGATTGCCTCGAGTACCTGACGGAGTCGGATAAGATGCTCAGAAAAACTGGCTGAAAAAACGACGACATCATCTAGATACACGAGGCAGCTTTGCCACTTCAGGTCGGCCAGCACAGTGTCCATCATCCGTTGGAAAGTTGCTGGAGCAGAGCAAAGACCGAACGGAAGCACCCGGAACTCGTAAAGACCGTCCGGAGTGACAAAGGCAGTTTTTTCACGGTCCCGCTCGTCGACCTCAATCTGCCAATAGCCGCTTTTTAAGTCAAGAGATGAAAAGTACTTCGCTCGCCGTAGCCGGTCCAGAGAATCACGTGACATTTCTGGTGGAGGTGCGGGGTAGCCCTCGACCTATGCAACAGACCCCTCCTAGCAGCAAGAACATCAGCACCATACCCCGCACCTCCACCAGAAATGTCACGTTCTAGGAGAACAGACGACCTGAAGCGTTGAGGCGTTGAGCGTCGAGTCCCTGACCGCCAGCTGAACAAACGCAAAAGCTCAGGCACCCGCGCGTGGATCGGAGTAACTTCGTCTGCCTCTTCGCTGGCGCCCGTCAAAGCAGGTGCCGGCGCATGGCGCGTGGATTAGCGCGCGTCTTCGGCTTTCTAATTATGTCCCACATGTTGCAAGGTGTGGCAATATATATATATATATATATATATATATATATATATATATGTATATACAAAATTGGAGCACAAGACAAACGTCCCTACAAGCAGTGACCAATGCCCGATGATTGGACCCCTCCTGGATTCCCATCGGCTTCTATTGTAAGTGGCCAATGCCCTGTGTGTGTCAGAAAACAGCATTGCCTCCATCTTAAATATGGGCAAGATAGTGGGAAAAGTAGTATGTAAGCATAATAAATAAATGTGTTTTTTTAAAGAGTGCGTTTCGTTCAGTTGTTAGACCTTAGCGCACTATAGAATGAAACAAGTTTGGGTGATCTCTGCGACGTGGTGTCCATATTTAACATAAAGGCCTAGGTCTATTCTGTAACACAGACGGGGTGCTGGCCAGTGTGCTGGGGAACTGCTTGGCCACCACGCACAATCTACGCTGTTATAGTTTGCCGGTGGCAAATCGTAGCACAGAAGCACAGGTAAGTACAATTGTTTTATCAATGGGACGGCCTGCTGTCGATCGTTTGTCATGATGTCAAACAAGCACGAACAGCGACAATTGTGTACGCTGCTGGTCAATCGTTCATTTCGCGCCGGTTGCTTCACGTATTAAAATAAATATGTCTTTTTAATCCAAACAATGAAAACTGTGCGCTCACACAGGGCGCGACATTTGCGACGTTTGAATTTTACACTATTTCCCGCGCGCTCCGTAAGTGACCGACCGGCGCACTGCGTTACCGCGATAAAGAAAATAGTTCCTCATGGAAGCTAAGCAGAAAACTTTCACACTTGCAAACCGCAGAAATTGTTAAGAAATATAATTATATTACAAGATTTGTTATTACATATTTCAATTCATGTCTATGAAAGCGTGGATTTGTATGCGCGTTTTTGTGTGAATGCGTGCTTGCGTTGTTGACTCTTGACGCTTTCTGGTAGTTTGTGCGTGCGTCGTATGTGTGTGGGTCGCGTGATGAGTTTGCTGCGTTTTCTGTGCCCTTTTCCTCGCTGTGGCATCTTTGGTATATTCCAACTTGTTGCTCGCTCTTTATGGGCTACTACTCGTTGCCTCGAAGATCACCATGAACGCCTCCGACTCAGCCACATCGAAGGTGAGTGAGTGTTTCGGATTCCTCTTGCTCGTTCATTGCGACGCTATCAGCAAAAGTGCGTACAGCGCCCGTGCGTGTCTTCCACGCGCATCTGTGCTCGTTTTCATTACTAGTACTATCCTTCCGTTGCGAGAATTGGTTGTGCAGCACTAGATTTGTGATATTGAACATGTAGTTTTGTCCTGATTTAACTTCACAGCGCGCTTCTGGCGACGTAAAGCAGCTATGTGGAGGCAGCTAAAACAGGGCATGTTGTGCGCGCCACGATTTTTGGTACGGTGTTCCAAACCCGATTGAAATTAGCCTTATTAATGAGCGCTCGTGCTCTGCCGTTTTGGTGGGCAGCTATGTGGAGCCAGCTAAAACAGGGCATGTTGTGCGCGCCACGACTTTTGGTACGGTGTTCCAGCACCGATTGAAATTGAGCCTTATTAATGAGCGCTTGTGCTCTGCTGTTTTGGTGGAAACAATACGACGTGAAATTTTCCGAACTGTACTGTAATCAAGTATATATCGTTCGCGCAACGCCGTCCATTGACGTGCATCTACTACATGGCGTGTCGGGATCGGCGAAAGTATGCGCGGGGCGTTTTGTCGTTCGAATGTATTCTGCTACGCTGTTCGCTTCAGGATCGAGTGCCCAGAGTCCGCTGATACGCCGTGCGGTAGACACGCGCTGTGGCGCGATAATAATAAAGAATTGCAAGGATGTATATGTGATTCTATGTGATAGGCGAGATAAAAAACGGGTGATGCCAGCGAATGCTTTGAAATCATCAGGTTATGTGTGGTTTGTTTTCCGCTGGTACGCGCGGGGTGAATTTTTTAAAACCATGATCTGCCTTCGATGCCATCGAGTGCTTCGCGCAAACGCCTTGGCGTGGGCGCTCTATATTCACGGAAAAAGGAGATTCTGTGGGATTCTATGTTCTGCTTTAGTGGGATAAAACATTCAAAATAATGTCATTGCGTGAAGTTTCAGCCTTTGGCACTTCAGTAACTGATTGATTTAACTAAGTTCGAAAATCAGTAAAGGAACGAGATTCTTGGGCACCTGACACACATTGGCTGGTACATAGTTAGAGAGAGATACCCGAAAGTATGTGAAGTATCCTAAAAATGCTATTTCCATTAAAGATTTCGATGCTTTGGTTTACTTTCTATTTTATTTTGTACTTAATGAATCCTCGTTTTTCTGAAGCACATGGCATCCTAACAGCATAACAGGCTATGACATTAGTTTTAGTTTTTTTAATTGTGACATTAGTTGATATTTGAGGTCTGGAGCAGGCAGTATTTCTGTGATTTATTTAGATTGTGGCTGTTGTGTAAATGTGCTTAAAATCCTTAAACTGCCTCACTAATATTTACCTGAATGTGCCGTTTCACATAGGTTGGAGAAGTGCTCATTCAGATGATCCTGGCACAGCTAGCCATGGTGGACCAGGCAAGTTTGCAAGGGCGTTGATTCACCATGTATTCACAGAGAAGAACCTTATGGGCCACTCACTCCTCGGAAACAAAACCACCAATAGGCAAAAACAAGCTCTTGGCCTTATCAGGGTCAACGCTGTTATGGGCAAGTACCGTACATCATTTTTCCCGTTGCATTTTTGCATTCACATTTTGTAATTACCAGCTTGCTATTAGCACAACAAATGACTTTCAAGTAGCCTGTGTCTGCAACTACGTGCTACAAAAGCCCACTATTTGGAAGGAATGTTCATTTGATCTCAAGTCTCTAACGCCTCGATAGTAAATTGCAAATTTTTAAAAGCAGCCTTAACTGCCAGAAGTTATTGGTGGCTCCAACTGACAAAGTTAGGTGTATTTGCGCATTAGTTGCACTACTTGACTGTCATTGCAATGAATAGATGCAATGAAGCAACTACCAATCTGTGAAGCATGCTTCCAATCTCATGGCATAGAGGGTGTGCTTAAGTAGCCTGAAAGTGTTGTTATAATATAGGAATTGTGGAGAAGCTATGCTCAAGTGCAGTTACTGCTCAACTCGAGGGACAGCACTTCCACCAAATTTCAGCAATCAAAATGGCCCTCCAGATTCTGTAACGCGAAACATAGTGGGTTCACCTATTTCAACAGAGCACATTGAATTAAAGTTGTTCCTGTCTTGAAGGAGGTCCATGTGGTCGCAGACAGTAGCCTTTCAGCATAGAGAGCTTAAGTAACATGGCATAATTGTTTGGTTATTTCGATCAAAGCAACAATAAGAACAGTTGCCAACTTCGTTGACAACATTGCTATGTTTAGCGATGTCCATTCATTCTAGGCACTCAACCTACAAATTAAGATCCAATTTATCACATTGTATTCTAAGATGTGGAAGAAACAAATGTATTTATTTGACTGTTCCTCACGTTCCAATAAAATGATCAGTACTGAATAGGCCCTTGGCAGCTACTATATAAAGCTTCTTGCAGACCTTGAGGCATGTCCACAGCTCCAACTCTGAAATTGTTGGAAATGTCTCCTGCTTTCTTACTTCAAGGACGCACTTGCCTGTTTTCAGAGTTATTATAAACCAGTGCTTAAGTACTATGGGTTTAGATTTATCGAAAGATTGAATGAGCTTTGTAGGTGTTCATGTTTACCCTTTTGAGGATCACATATTTTCTAGAAACACGTCCCCCAATTTAAGCGTTATATTTTTGTTATATATTGTTCTTCAGAGTGACCTTTCGAGAAAAAAAATGGGTAAATAACTTATTGGGTCACAAAGTGACAAAGGTTTCTTAGTGTCCGCAGTTTTACACCATGTTTATTGTAGCATGCAGGGCAAACTACCATAATCACATTTTTTATTGTAATGACATTCACAAAACATTAAACTAGGTGAATACTCCCAAACTACTGCAGTGATGGGCACCATAGGGTAAAGAGAAATATCAGTTTTTGAAGAAGCCAAGAGGCAACAGCACAATCAGGGTTTTTGTAGAAGTTGCAGAAGGCTACAGAATCTGTAATGTGATGCTTGGGGACACTTCATTCTTAAAAGGCATGCTTATTTATATGTTCTTTCGCCGCCTCATATGTATGGTCGTGACCACACGATTTGTTTCCGCCACTCTACATGCATGGCAGCCAGTCTACTTGCATATTTATCTTATAAGACTGAGCATTTCTTCGTATTTCTTCTTCGCATTTGTCCGTGTTAGTGTAACCAGGTTGGCGTGCAACTGCAGTAAATCCTCGTTATAAGCAGTACTTTCTTTCAAGTAGAGAGGCATAAGAATGGCCATCATAATGCCAGAAGTGCACTCCAGTAGCCTATGAGCTCGTAAAACAAATTCAGATATATCATACTCAATTCTGGTCGTATAACCGTATTTGGAGCAACTTCTTCAAGGAAAAGTGCAATGAAGTGCTGAACATTTTGTCTATGAATGTTGAGAGAACTAATTTTAGTTGCCAGTAGCCTACCTTTAAGTTTTTTGCTCCAACCTTATGAAGTCATTTTTCCACCATTTTGTTCCTAAGCAAGCAAGCGTTTTTCACACCAAGGATATTCACGAAGTTATTCTACCACAGTGGGCTTTTCCTGTTTGCCTTCTGCCTATTGTATTAAGTGGAGTCCTCCGGCGCCACTCCACTTTGAAAGCTGGTCATTCTCTGGAATTGAACTCGTGAAAACTTTGAATAAACAAAACAAATGAAACAGTTTCATTATAACACGGCGTACTGTATGTCACACTCTTGCATGTGGAACATTGATCTTAAACCTCATGCTGTTTTTCCTTTTTTTACAGGCGTTACCTATCACAAGTTTCCTGGAACAAACATGGCCTACATTAAGAACACTCTGGCCTCACTTCTCGCAAGGGACCTGAAGAGTCCAGCAGGGCCCAAGTCTGTGGACAGTTGAAGTGTTCTGCACTTGTAGCCCTCAAAAATTTTTTATTATGATGTTTCCAGTCACCTGAAAAGCCCAGGTTGGATGGTTCAGACACAAGTACTGTGTTGTGATTAATCATTAATTGCACAAGTGTTGCGCTTTGCATTTTAGTACATTTTTACCTAAATTTGCAATATATTTCTACAAAAGATATTGTTTCTTGACTGTTTTATTTCATAGGTATCTCGGGTCATTTCATGCCAAGACTGTTCCATGATCGCACACCATTTCAAGTTTGTTTGATTAGGTAAAAGTAGGCACTGTGAGAAATTTTACAGAGAATTAGGTTTTATACGTACACCGGAAAGTGGAATCTCTGCTATTGTCAGAGTGGTTCTGTTTAAGAAAAACTACATATTAACATCTTTTTTGTAGTAATGGTTTATTTTGCTATTTCAAAACAGTAAGCATTAAGAGCCAAAAGTTTGCTTAAATTCAGAGTGCAACAACAGTTCTCGGCAAGGAAACGATGTGCTTTCTTTGATGTACGCATGAAATCTGATTTCTTGCAAATTATTTCATTCTAACTTGTTTTGCGGCACTAAAAATTTTTTAAAAATTTCCTCGTGCCAGTTCCATTTAAGTCTTCCCGCAGGTAACTAATAGCCACGGTTTATCAGATAGAAATATTAAATAGTCGAAGTGAATAAATCGCTTGGTAGGTATGACCTGCCCAGGAACCTAGTAATCATGGCAGCAAATGCATCTGGATTGTGCAACTAGCAATGCAGCACAATAAACTGCTGCCATGGCACAACTTATTGTAATTACCATGTCGTTTCAGAGGTAGATAACGTTTAGTAAAATGGGCACACACCATTTAACCAATAAATAAGAGTCTCAGTGGGCTCATGCAAACTGTGCCATGGTTATTATGTTACTTAATAGAGAAAGCAAGCACATTTTAAATGTTATTTACTGTAATGTTATTTACTGTGTCTGATTGTATATTATTTTTCTATTCATTTCAATTTTGAGAAATGTGTTTTACTTCAGGCCACACAAACTTCACATCTCTCAGTATTCAATTTCGTTATTGTATCAAGCTGCTGGCAGTTTGCAGAATGCGTTAGAAATTTTTTTATTTCAAGGCACACATGGCTGTACAGTTAACAAATGTTTAGCTTCAATAAACAATTCATCTAGCGAAAAATGCTTTTTGTCCACATCAATTTTGAGCTGTTGATTTCGTTAAGGAGTATTGATTTTGTGTGTTAAGCCAATTCAAAAATTGGCATAATGGTTCTGCTAGCAGCTCTAGAATTCTTTTTCACAGGCTATATCTAAAAGTGGGGTTTTGATGAATTATCAACACCTGTCAACAATTTTCTCAATAATGTTTCAACAAAGCCTCAATGTACTTTCAATGCAATTGCTTGACATTGACCAATGACTTTTCAACAACATTTCAACAATTTTTTTGTAAGGGTGAGGCAGACGACGAAGACGGTTCTATCTGGTACTGCTGGCTGTCCACCATCTTATCTACTGTGTCTCTTACATACTGTATATAACTTGTAAATAGTCCCGCCTTGTGTCGTTTCACGTAACAATATTATTGTCAACCGCTAGAAGTATGAGTCCTTAATTAGAAGAATTTATAGGAGCCATTACAAAAAGCGTTCAAGTCAATCTCGTCAGGGCTGTTAGAACAAAATAAGGCAAGTATGTCGGATTCGACGAAGGCGCCTCGATGTCTTCATCACCTTCGGAATGTAACTTTGTCGCTCGCGCACTACTACAGGGACCCTAGAACAATGCCGTGTAGGTGCCAACACGACTGGTGATGTATTTCGCGCATATAGAAATTCGCATATAAAATTGGTAGTCCATTTCGAAACTAACTGTGGGCATGCGCTGAAAAATTTCACCTCTGGACAGCAGACAATTTTGGTATGGCGAGGAGTTTTTGCTTATGAATTATCGCGGTGTTTGTATTTTACGGCTCGTAGACCTTTTTCACGGTGATCCGCCAAGTTTGATCACGTGGTGACGTTGATTGCCTCAGCTGCCTACGTTGCCTCTGTGTTTACAATGGATGTGAATAACGCCTGTTGTGGCTCTGTAATCCTCTGCTTCGGCTCATAAAGTAGACGATGACGGACCTAACGACAGTACACGTCACCTTCAAAAATTTGTGTGTTGTCGGAGTCAACGTCGCCTATGCTTTGGTGCACATTATTTTCACTTATTCTTGATAGGGAGGCAATTCAGGTGTGTATATATTTTCGTGTGAGTTGGCGTGGATATTTGTGAAATAACGTGCGATAATCGTATTATGCCAAGAAGCGGCGCTTCTCCGTTTCACACTATGCAACGGGTGGCGCTCGCTCTTGCCGACATTCCCGGGTTGAAGTCGCTTGCTTGGAGGTGAGAGTAAGAACGCTGGAGGATATGTGCGCGTTTTTATCATCGCGGAAAGCGATCCATCGCGAAGGTCCGGTAGCACAGGTATTCCCTGTTTAGCAGTCTTCCGTGAACTTGGCCACAGATATTGATTCCATTTTTTTCCATGCCAGTCACTAACTTTCCAGCTCAAATACTGCACTCATGCACACATATCTTTACTCTTCCGATCCACATTTGCAGCATGAACGAATTACGGTGCGTTAGTGGTCACGCAGTTGAATTTCCGACAGCTGCTCACACAGTAGAACGAAAGAAGCGGTAATGGCTTCACAGTCGCGCGCTTTCGCCCGCGTTCTCCTGAGGCAGCGGCGTGCTGAAGGAAGCGCCACGTTATCACTCTGGACCAAACTAACTACTCTGCGAAAGGGATCTATAATTAATACACTCTAAAAATAGCACAAGTCGTCACTACGAGCTGGAGATACAGCTTGTGCGCAGACACGATCAGTGCGGAAATGATTTTGCTATGTGAGTTAACACGGGAAATCGTACAAAAAAAAAAAAAAACAAATGTTTGCCGACGCAGTCTGACATTATCTTCAAGCGCACCTTCGACAACAAGAATCAAATAATGTATAGCCGGCAGCCGCACATCGTGTGCACCCCATCAAATTTCAAATTTCAAACTTGTATTGTCCGCGTGCTTTATTGCGAAAATCCAGTGCATCCATAAACGTGTCCTCCGAGATATTTACCGTGTCAGCAGCAGACAACAGCCACGAAAAACTAGGCAATCTAGGCAAATGAAGGTTCATTTTAATACACTCGCAGACAAGAGAGTAAAATGCGGTGGCATTATGCAAATGTATTCATCATGAGGCACATGTATTGGGCATAATATAAAATCACGAAATCCAATTGTGCGTTGACAATGCGCAAGTTCTGTTCGTGCATTAAGAACATAATGGGCGCAATGAGACATGTGAGCTGTGTAAAAACTTTTGAGCTTGAGCCGTGCTCTCGAAACGAGACTTCACCCCCTCGTACATCTCCAACAGCTTGACGTTCACGTTGAGCTTCAGCCGAAGTGTTTAGGCTATCTTACCTTTGAACGCTAATACCTGATGCTCGAACATTATGCTTTCCTTACTCATTCTTAAGCCGTCGTTTAGCAGGAACACCTACGAGCTGTACTTATATATTCCCAGTGCACTGTAATCGTATTGCTTATTTAGCATAAAATCTCCAGGTATCGCTCACACCATAGCGGCCACTACTTACATTTCAATGCGTGAAGCTGAGCGGCCATCTACGCTGTTGCAACAGTTCTGCCACTTCTAAGATGATGATGCGGCTACTATTTATCCACTCTTCGGTGATGCAAGGCTACTTAATGTTCACACTGCAATTCATGTTTCGATAGATCCAACGTGCTTATCCAATCTCCGTTGTAACAGCGTTCGTTGCTCCACCGTTGCCATACGGAAATTATCTTGCGTTCCACACAATTCACATAAGGAATAATCTCTGTTTCGATAGAGCGAGAAACAACAACAAAGAACGTTTGCTTAGTCGTAATATAGGTTTCGCTAGCATGGATATTTTAAGGTGGTAGCAAAATCTCAATGGGAAGCGCGAGTACTGCTAAAAACAGGAGACGGAGTGCAATCAAACATTCCATTTGTGCATTGTAAATAAATAACCCTCCTGTGCAAGTACACGTTACGGTGCACCCTCTAGAGTTAGGTGAGCACCGATGATAAGCATCACTACAAATTAACGGTGCTGTTCTGGTTGCTGTTCCGAGGGATGTTTGTCTTGAAGTGATAATGTGTGAAGCAGTCATTCTCCGTGTGCCACACTTTTCAAGCGATCAGCTACTGCATGGAGTTGATCTCATTATTTCTACCAACTCAATAGAGCGTACGGCTTCCGTTTTGCAAAACCAGCAAGCGTCGATTTAATTCAAATAAACATAAGACGACGTATCCTGTGGTTATCAACCGTGCCGGTGCTATCGATGATGGGTGCTTGGCAGGCTCTCGGACGTGTCGGTACTGTAGATGAAGTGGCCAGCGCCATCGCCTTCTTGGCTTCGGACGACGCATCGTTCATTACGGGCCACTTGCTGCCTGTCGACGGTGGCTTTTTCCTCCTAGGAGGCCTCAAACCTATGTATTCACCTGAAGCAGAGGCTGCGTCCACACTTGCCACTGACGCTGTTGCCACACTTGGATAGTGATATGACTTGACCAGAAAATTATGACGGGAAAATATTTCTTGTCTATATCTGTCGAATAATACAAATAATAATAAAGTATATCTGACTAACCCAGCTTTGTGTAACTCGGTTAAGCATAGGTATTGGACAAATATAGACGCAACAATATGCCAAGGTATCCATATATTTCCCGCATATAACATGTGTAACTCTTACGGCTGCGATGCAGGCACTGAAGATAACCTTACAGCGCAAACGGCATTTATATGGTCAAAATGCAAAACCATGTACCGGAGATACAGACCCCACCCGATTCAAATATGGACATTGCGGAGGTCCACATTGCCTAAATGAAACTATTGTATCGTGAAATCGTGTTTTTTATATTGTGAAATCGTGTTTATTATATCGTGAAATCAATAACCAAAACAATCAGGCCTCACTTGGTCAAGCCCTTTAAGTTGTACAAATCTGGGCCGCGAAACGTAAAATGAAAATTAACGAATCTAAATGAGTCATGCTCAGAGTTACAAACAGAACAAAGCATGTTATTCAGTATAATTATGAGATGATTTCAACAATTCTAACTGAAGCTGAAACAATAAAATACCTAGGTTTAACAAATTCGAAAGATTTAAGTAGGAAACCACACGTAGATAGAATTTGTGGAGCTGCAGAAAAAAAGTAAAGGTTCCTTCGCCACAAATTAAAGCTAGCAACCACATCCGTCAAGCTGCTCGCATATTTAACTTACGTTAGACTGACGTTAGAGTATGCCAGTTTCATATGGGATCCGTTTCAATCAGATTTAATAAACCGCATTGAGAAGATACAGAGAAAATCCGCAAGGTTCATTCTTTTCCAGTATTATCGTACTGACTCTGTTTCTGGAATGCTTCGGTTGCTTGGTTTGTCTCCACTGGATCAACGGCGGAAGTCGGCTAGACTTAAATTTCTTTTTGTTGTTATCAAAAGGCCACTTCAATATTGAAACCACGCGATATCTTGCTTCCAGGCAGTCTACAAACGTCAGGTCAAGCAATCAGTGCATGTTTTCAACTCCAAAATCATATCTGGACACGTACGCTTATTCATTTATTTCCGCGAACGATTATGGAATGGAACAGTTTGCCGGGGTCCGTTTTGCAGTCGAGTAGCATCGAAAGTTTTGAGCAACGTGTTATAAACCTTTTATGAAATGAAATCTTACTGGTGAAGTGCAAACGTTGTCACACTGTTCTTGAATACATACTGTAGTCTTTCTTTTATGTTGCTTGCGATATCACTGTCGCAATGCCACAATCATGTATTTCTTAGTCAAAGTATTGCATTTGTATTTAGTTATTTGTTTTGGTGGTTATTGCATTGTATTTCCAACGTTCATTACTTCATGTCCTATTTACATTTCTAAAGTGTTTACATTTTTTACGTTATGTGCAAGCTTGCTGTACCCACCCTGTTACGGCCAAGACGGCCAACAGTATTTGAAAATAAATAAAATAATAAATAAAAATTGGAGTTGAAACCGGCAGACAACCGTGAAATTTGTGGAGCCCATGTGGTTTTTATATGAATATAGCTGACATATTCAAACCGCACAAGAGTTCTATGGATGAGATGGATATTTATGCATGGTGGAACACTGTGCTGCGAAGTAATACTTTCGATACGGACGTAAAAAAACTGCAAGAGACACACACTAAACACATACTAGCAAGTGTTTAGTGGTAGCGACGGTCGAAATGTATATGCAGCGATAGTAGGTAAGATGCATAGCCACATGGCTGTGTATCCATTAGATGCGCGTCAATTTACTTTTTCATGCGTTCGTTTCTACTTCATTTTGTGGTAACGCTGGTGTGCTAACACACTTGCCATTTATTCTCGACGCAATATGGGATCCTTCAACAAACTCTCGCTTCGCTTTTTTTTTGTTGTGCGTCACAATAAAGGAAGCTCTGGTTGGCAAGCACACCTGAAGCACTCCGCCTCAAGATTTGCATATACCCGACAAGGTTATAATGGCTCAGATGTGTTCTCGTAGCATTTCATTTAAACATGTCCGATGTACGCCGGCCAACAAGGCAGAGGGGTGTTGTAGTCAGCATTTTTTGGTTCAGTGTACATATTTGTACCTGCGTTTTTTCCACATGTTCACCTAGCTAGATCTTCTTTTGTTTATTTTTGCACACATTCTTTTTAGCCGGATGGCTGCATACAGCACCAACTTGGTTTTGCAGGCAGTAGGACGTCACATTAGGCGCACGTTGTTTTTCCGCTTCATAGTTTTGGTTTGTTTTCGGCTTGGGCCGGAGGTATTTGCAACTGCTGTCAGCAGGTCGAGGCATGCGGAGTCTAATACACCCATATCTGTATACGCAAGATGTCACACACTGGGTAGACGAAATTTCTTGACTGGTTGTTCAAAGAAGCAGTTGTCATGTCCCAATATTTGATCAGTTTCGAATTGCCCGAGTTAAGATAGAGTATCCTTGTTGGACTTCGGGTGGAATATTTTCAACAAGTATGCTACGTGAAAATGTAATTGGAGAGTCCAGAAACTACATGCATTTGCTGCTGTTATTTCGTGGGTGAAATCTAAATCTGTGTAGGCTTCTTGAACCTAGAGTAGCCCACTGTTAGTATGTTTGGGCTCAGAATTGAGCCTTTCAAGTAGGCGAGGTAGTCATCGTACCTGTAGCATTTGCTTACTTCAACTTGCTGAAGTGTTTCTTATAGGACTCGGATATCTCTTGCCAAGCTTAAAATCGGATACAATTGGTGCCATATTGGACGCAATGCATATTTCCTTTTTTGTGTTTGTGTACACATCTTCTTCATTATTGGCCAGCATTGGAAGACATCAAATTAGCAGTGCTCATGCCACACTGGTTCTGAGACCGTTTGTTACCGTAAGCTTCATTGTGCTCATCTACTGCTTCTACGACACTGTCCTTAAAGACGTTGCAATACATGTCGTTGACGTGAACTAAACAACCAGTTGTTAGTTGCTTGTCCTTCAAGTAGTCTACTGATTCCGCTGCGTCCTGAATAAGAAAGGGTCCTCAGTTTTGAGACTTCTCAGATGCCGTTGCAGAAACATAGGCCACTATCTTTGCCACGTGCCCTTCTCTTGCACTAATACTCTTGAAAAGAAGGACTTCTTGATGTCTCTTGACGATAAATGTGGTCTAGACCGCAAGAAAAAAATCATGAGTAATTTCACTCTGTCAAGGTGGCTAACCAGCCAAGCTGTTTCACACACGACACAGAGGTGACACAGAATTTTGAACAAAGGTACGAACACATTATTGTCTTGAACGGTGGTAATCGTGACGAAATGTACGCACACAAATTCTTTTATCACCTCTGTTATTATTATATATTATTATAATAATAATATCATTATTCGCGTATTGTTCAGACTCCCGAAGAGAAACGCGCCTACGAAGAGCGACGGCAGGAACCTCATATGTAGCAAGAACTGCAATCACTTCGAGCCCACACTCAGAAGGTATGCAGTCATCATCATCATCAGCCTTTTATGTCCACTGCAGGACGAAGGCCTCTCCCTGTGATCTCCAATTTCCATTGTCTTGCACTATCTAATTCCAACTTGCGCGTAGAAATTTCCTAACTTCATCACCACACTTAGTTTTCTGCCGTCCACGATTGCGCTTCCCTTTTCTTGGTACCCATTCTGTAACTCAAATGGTCCACCGGCTATTAATTCTAAACACAACATGGCCTGCCCAGCTCCACTTTCCCTTCCTAATGTCAAATAGAATTACGGCTATCCCTGTTTGCTCTCTGATCCACACCGCTCTCTTCCTGTCTCTTAACGTTAGGCCTAACATTTTTCGTTCCATCACTCTTTGTGCGGTCCTTAACCTGTTCTCGAGCTTTGTGTTACCCTCCAAGTTTCTGCCCCATGTGTTAGCACCAGTAGAATGCAATGATTTTACACTTTTCTTTTCAACGACAGTGGTAAGCTTCCAGTCATGATTTGGCAATGCCTACCGCAGGCACTCCAACACAATTTTATTCTTTTGTAAATTTCTTTCTCATGATCAGGGTTCCGTGTGAGTAATTGACCTAGATAAACGTACTCCTTTGTAGATTCTAGAGGCTGACTGGCGATCCTGAATTCTAGTTTCCTTGCCGGCTATTCGACATTATGTTTGTCTTCTTCATATTAATCTTCAACCCCATTCTTACACTTTCTTGGCTAAGGTCCTCAATCATTTGCGGTAATTTGTCCCCATTGTTGCTGACTAGGACAAAGACATCTGCAAACCGAAGGTTGCTGAGGTATTCTCCGTTGATCCTCACTCCTAAGCCTTCCCAGTCTAAGAGCCTGAATACTTCTTCTACGCATGCAGTGAATAGCATTGAAGATATCGCGTCTTCTTGCCTGACCCCTTTCTTGATTAGTATCTTTCTACTTTTCTTTTGCAGAACCAAAGTTTCTGTGCAATCCTTGTAGATATATGCAGTAAGTATGCAGTATGTATGCAATGACGTATGCAGTAATACGTCATTACCAAGCAAATTGCCTGCAGGCGCCACGCAAGTTAGGGGCTTGACGTTCACCCGGTATGTTCATTCTAGCCTAGCTGCGGTCACAAACTGTTGCCTGCTTGCCTTTACACTTAGGTCAATGGATGTTGCGTCGGCAGTCTTTCCAGCTGTGGCATGATATTGTGTACTTGAAACAACTACCTGAAGTGGCCAGACGCGCTTCTGCTCATGCAGGCTTAGTGTAGAACTGCATGTTTTCCTAGGGTGTGTGGGTTAAAGAAAAAACAAGTAGTTTGCGTCTTGCTAGATTAGTAGTGCAACGTGCACATGGTAGGCGTCACACTGGGCCTCCTGTCACGCCTGCCATCTTGCGTATCGCGAACCCAGGACTCCTGTTGCCCGCTTTTCTCACGAGCGTCGGCCTCCGTTCGTAGATGATACAATAGCTGCAGTGCCTCCTCCTCTGACGACTGGGTCTCGTCGGGCCTTTGTAGTAAGTTCTGACGCTTGTAGTTTTCCACCACGATGTCACTGGGGATCACTTTGGCTAGAGTCTCGACCAGCGTCAGAGCGTATGAAAGCTCCGATTGTCCAAGAGCACTGAGACCTCACACGATAATGTGTACGGTATCTAGGAGAGAGAGAGAGAAAGAAACGAAGAGGGAAAGGTAGGGAGGTTAACTAAAGATGTGCCCGGAATTCCAGAGATTATTTATCGCGGCCACGTCAGTAGAAAAAAATAACCGACCTGAAATTTCGAAGATACTCCGAAAGTTTCTGCTCGATAATCCTCATGTTGCCCAAGCGATTGGTTGGAATTTCGATTACATCTGCGTATTATGTGTCCGTCACTTGAATTGCCGCGATCGCTTTGGCTGCTGGTCCAAGCTAAAGAGTTTTCAAGTACTGGAAGCAGTCGATGTTCGTTAAACTGGCGTTCTTGTGGACGGCATGCTTGAGCAAGTCCCAAAAAGGCTGCCACTGTTTCACTGTTTCGTTTCAGTGAACGATCTCGAGCTTCGGAAATCTAGAAGCACCAACAGCCGGTCTTCAGGAATCGCCGAGGACACGATGTCCTGAGGTCGTACTTGAAGCTGAGCCGTCGTTTTATGTCCGCAGTCCTTGGTGAGCGGAGGTTTAGTCTGAAGCTGTTCGATGTGGTGACAGAGAACAGAAAACGTGGCTGCATGTTCCGCGACTGAGATTTAATAATCGGACGCTTTCTCGTCGGTAAGGTATCCGGTCTATTTGTTCGTTGAACACCCGTACTCCATCGTTGCAGTTCCTGAGTCTGTCATGCTGCACTTGAAGCGCCGGAGCGCTAAACTCACTCGATCCTATGAGTTGGCTTGCCTCGTTTCGAAGACGCGTGCGCAGAGCTTGTTGGGTCGTGGCTAGCCCTTGATCCGCTGCATCTTCGTTGCCGGCGAAGCCTTTTCGCGGTCGGGTCACTTGGTTCACAGAGTCCTGGGTTTATTGACAAGAGAAAAAATGTGAAACAAATGAGTGTTCGCAGTAGAAGAGCGGAAGAGGCGGAGTTTTTTGCCTGCAGAACAATAGCAACGCGAACATACTGGCAGTTGAAATCAGTCTAAGACTAAGGTGAACACGAGCGCGCCACTTGCGCTGAATGCGCTAGTCCCCGTTGTTGTCCGCTTCCTCTTACATATAACAATTAAAAATAGCATTGATAGGCTTATCCCAATGAATGCTTTTGGACATGATGCTACCAAAATAGTTAACTCATTCATACGAGTTAACGTTTTCAATATAATAATTTAAGGCCCCAGAACTGTTCTTTGGGGGACATCCGAATCTGCGGGCGGCTTTTTCGAGGAGGATTCGTTGACATTAACATGTTGTTCTCGAGATGTAGGATACGCTTGTGTCCACTGACATAGTTTTGGGTTTTCCAGCACTTCCTATAGTTTCATGGCCAGTTTAGGATAACTTATTTTATCGAATGCCTTCGCAAGACCTAAGAAAACTGCATCTATCTGAGACCGGTTATTTGTGGCTAAGGCGAAGTCATGAATAATTTCAACTAATTGTTTGTTGAAAAACCTCGCCTAAATAGTTAGAGGCCTGCGCTGCACACGCAGCACGGTCACAACGTAAGCTAGAGTAGCTGGAGGAGCTCAATTTTCGGCACCATGCATTAGAGTGTCTTCGAGGCGAAGTCTCTTCGCGTCGTTTTCACAAGACTGATATGAACTGTCCGCCCGGCGTCGATTGCAAGCTGCGCCTTTTACTGTTATCGGCACAGCGGTCAGCTGAGCCCGAATGTTGCCTGGTTGCAGCTGCGCGCGTAGCTTGACGATTCGCTTATTCAGTAACGGTTCATACTTTGCGAGGAGGCGCCATTGCGTGTACTGAAGAGTAAACATAGATATCCACACTACGTGGCGCACATGTCACATCCCTTGACCCGTGGCATGGAACGTTGCTGTTCATGATGATGATGGCTTATTGGCTTCCCCTTCGAAATGAGGTGGTGACAAATATTCACCTAGCCTGGTTGAGTTAACCATCTCCAGCTACATTACGCGCAGTATGCAACTGCAATATACAATTGCTACAATCCGAAACACCTCGTGGAATATAACGGAACTGCAATGCACAGTTTGCACGTATCGACGGTACGGGATGTGCATGTTACAGCGCGTGTCAAATGTGACGATACGATACTAATGATGATGATGATGTAATGGCATTCCCTGTGAAACGAGACGATGACAAACGGTCGCCTAGCCTGCTTGAATTAATCAGGTATATCATGCTAGTTTTTTTATTATATCAATATTTATACATATCAATAATATTTTTTAACATAGAAGCTGCTTATGCTGCAGATAGTCCATATAGCGTAGACCAGAAATGTCTGCTGATCCTGGAGGCAGCCCAGAAAGGGTCCAAGCGCAATTTATACTCGAGGATGGTCCGTCGAGCGTACGCCGCAAAACCTCCGCCTGGCGATGACGTCAACATGCTTCTGGCAACGCTTCGCCCCAGCTACGTGAGCCGCGACATTTTCGCGCGCGCCGCATCGCTTCGCCTACAACTTTGCCGAGCCATGACTTCACCGCGGCGGCGCAGATGCGGAGCTAAGCCGTGACGCTTAGCTCGACCCACAGGACGCCGACCCACAGGATATATAGCTCCGCCTCGCCACTGCAACGACACAAATGTCCCGCCGTCTCTGCGCCGAGCACATCACTGCGAAGATGGGCGCCCGAAAAAGAGCGTCACTACCCAGTAAGCTGAAGCGCGGCGCGAAAGCCACCGCACCGCTACTCAAGAGCGAGTCAGACGACTTCGGTCCGATACCGAGTATCGTGCCGCCGAAGCGGCGGCGAAACGTCGGCGATTCGCAGAGGATGCGGAGTTAAGGCCGTTTCACATGCTGCGACTGGAGCGAAAAAAATTGGTGCGGTCGCACGGGTCGCAATGCGATTTTTTGAGGGCTCTTTCACATGACTGCGATTTCAACAATGCGACTGGTGCGACGCCCAGAGTTGCTTGCGGCCAGGTTTTGTCGTACACGCCGCATAGTTTCTTCAATGTATTGAAAAATACGTGCGCGTTATAATATAATTGACCTCTCTTTTAGGACCAAATAATACGTGCGTTTTGCAATTTGAAAACGCTTCAATTTTTTATTTGTTTTGGAGTGCGCAACAGTGGTTTGTGAAGTTCAATATGAGGAGAAATGGCGAACGTAAACAGCTGTTCGCAGTAGAGTGTACTAGACAATGGCAGTGGAATTTGTGTTGTGAACGTTAATCTTAGTGCCAGCCTAGTTCGTCCGTCTCGTCGAGTGTGCTGTAATTATTCTTACAAGTTCTCTCTGAATATTTCGAAAGGCGTAAAAGCCGACACCACATTTTTTAGGAGCTGCACTCACTTGTGTACGTAGTATCGTGTCACTCTGACAGACATGGGCGTCGTCTATTTTCTCGTCCTGTTTTTTGCGCTGTTAGTGTGCTGTGAATCTGTATCAAGAAGCTTAAGTTTATATGCTGCAGTACGTAGCGCAGCCGCATAGCCCCACGGCTAACATTAAAATACCTTGTTATGAGTACGTTTGTTTGTTCAATAAGAAAATCGAACGCTAAAGTTTTGTATTCATAGTGACTAGTGTAAAGAAGCTATCGAAACTATCCGCTGATATCATACGTGTGCTTCTACCTGCTTGAGCACATTATCTTAAAAGTGAGGTTGAAAACCCCAGATAACCAAAAACATATGCAACTGTAGCAGGCACTATGGTTCCTTCCCTGGATATGAAAGCCAGCATCCCAGTCTGTTAAGCTAGTCATGTACTTAACCTATATTAGACCAATGTTAGAGCATGCTAACTGGAGCCATTTCGAACTAGATAATTTGACCAAAATAAGAAAGTGCAGGGAAAGCGTGAAGGTACAATCTAATCGAGAATTCCCGAACCGATTGTATTAGCAAAACATTATGGCTCCCTGAATTGCCTGCGTTAACCCAATGCTGAAAACAGGGGAAGCTGATTCCCTTTCTTGCTGTTGAAAAGCTGCTAGAATCTCAATAACAGACTACTTATGTTCTGAGGGAAAGTAAGGAGTACTGACAATATCCTAAGCTTTTTTTTGTATGAACATTCACCTTGAACGAGAATGGAATAAAAATATTACCCTTGCAAGCCTCAGAATCCAAACATTCTCAAAATTTTGAGGAGCCACAATAAAATTTTGAGATACAGACAATAAAAGTGTGCCTAAGTACAAGTACACACTGAACACACTTGAGTGGTTGAGTGGCCAGCTGCGAATCCAAAAGCGTCCATAGCTGCTACCTCGAGGTAACTGCTAGGTTGCACGTGTATTTCTCCTATAGCCCATGTACCTGGCAAGGGGAATGGTTATACGTAGTCCCATTGCAGCATTGGCCTGTCCTTTTTTCTTTCTTTTTTTCAATAGGTGGTGGCTAGCTGATTCCGTCTGTATATGTATTTATCATTTGTGGGCATCTTATGTGCATGTGTTTGTATCATGTTCTGATTGTTATACGTGCAGTGATGCAAGCATCTTCTTTAATATATTGCACTACAGTCATTTATTCAACTTTGTGTTTAAATGTACAAAATGTGGATAGCCAGTAATGGCCAGGACATCCAGCAGGATTGGCAAAAATATGATACAGATCCAATGCACTTGCTTGAATCGACATGAGGCGAAGCTTTCACGCAACGGTCAGTTAAACTGTAGAAAAATAACTGCAGTGTGTACAGTTGTCCTTATTTCACCCGATGCAGCCCGTACTCATAGGCAATGTTTGCTTATTCAGCGCACAGGTCACATATTGTAATGTATACATAGCATGGTGAACTCCCTCAAACGTCGACTCACTAAGACTTCGAACTAACCATGAGTCTGAGTTCGTTTGAGCCTGACTCAGTAGAATTTTAGTCAATACGAGTAAGTGCAAGCTCGGTTGAGTAAACTTTTAGTGAATATTGTCATGTGGTAGTCAGGGCAAGCTTACCTGAGTATAATTTTAGTGAATATGAGTCAAAGCAAGCTCGGCAAGTAGTTTTTTGGTGAATATGACTCAGTGTAAGCTCGCCTGAGTAGAATTTTGATGAATATAAGTCAGAGCAAGCTTGGCTAAGTAGATATTTGGTGAATATGACTCGGTGCAAGCTTGCCTGAGTAGAATATTTGTGAATATTACTCAGATCAAGCTCGGCCGAGTATAATTTTGGTGAATATGAGCCAGAGGAAGCTCGGATAAGTAGAATTTTTGGTGAATATGACTCTGAGCAAGCTCCACTGAATAATGATGGGATATGGTTATACGAGTTTGTGCAGTAATACATGTAAGTGCAGACCCATTAGCAACATTGCCTCCATCTTGATCGGAAATACCTACGCCTCGTGATGAGTCTGCACACTTTATGAGCTGTAGACATGCAAGACCCACCACACTTGAAAAGATTTTATCATTCACACGAAGGAATGCAACCAGCTGACTTCATTGCACAATTTTGATCTGCTTTTGTTTAATGAGTTATCTACTGCTTATAAAAACCAGGTGTTTGCCTGCTTTCTGCATTATTGCATGTGTGTTACAGGAAGAGAAGAGAAGAGAAGAGACAGAGAAGCAAGAAAAGGCAAGGATGTTTATGGCGAAGTACTTTCTTAGAGTACTGGGATATGTTACAGCCAGCATAAGCAAAAGTAATTCGATGCACTGAAGTAGGCGAAATGTGCAATTACCTGTTAATGTGAGGGTTAATACAGATGGAGTGGGGATACAAAGTCTGAAACACACTGAAGGTTTATTGGGTTTTTTTTTTCAGGAGAAAAATGATACATCACAAAAATGAGAAAAAAAAACTGTTGAAATATTGCTTCGAAAACAGATTGGCAATACAGTATTGCCAAAGCGTTAAATATGCTATTGTAGAACATTCATAACGATATATAGTTTGCACCTTCGCTTTGCTAGCTTGATAAGCAGTCGCGTCTCGCAGCGGAAGTAACAGAACCTTGAAATGAAATAATTCATTGGGGTAAATGCGCATGAAAGCCCAAACCAAGTGACTGCAACTAAATAGTCGCGCGTACAGCGTGACCTGTTGACCGTATAATTTGTCCGTAGTTGCATATTCTTTAAATTGTTCCGTCCGTAAATGCATACCGCCCTACAACTGTGGCGTTTTCGTATATCGCGAGTTGTCTACAGAACCAGAAAATTGGGACGACATCCGAACGCCATGCCTTCCCGTGAGGGACACCTCTTAGTATTTACCAACTCGCAGCAGTGTGTGAATAACGGAAAATCACACAAAAGTACGTACTATCTGCACCCGAAGCCAACCTAAAAAACAGTGTCGCCAGATTAGCAACGTAGCGTGTCAACAAACACATAGAAATCACAGAACCGAATCTGACCTACGAGTTTTTATCTGCACTGTTCGCGTGTCGGTGCAGATGTTACGTACCGTTTGCGCAATCCAAGGCTCCACTCAATTAGTTGCACTGTTCGAGGGCTTGTTTAGCCAATATTTATAGACAAAAAGTATCTATAAACGTTGCGTTGAGCGACCGCCGCGATTTTCCAAAACAGACCGCGAAATAGCTCTGGGTGCAATTTCGACGGAAAATCGCAGCGATTGCTGCGACGTTGCGACGCTGCAACCAACCGGTTGGTCGCAGCCGAAAATCGCAGAATCGGCCCTGCGACTGCGATTTTCGTCGCATGCGACGGAAATCGCACTTCCGGTGCGAAGAAAATCGCGCCATGTGAAACGGCTTGCGCGTGCCCGTGAAACCAAGCGAAAGAATTTGAGCGTCCAGAACCGTGCTGATACTTTAATGTTCGAGTGTTCCTTGCTCCTTGGGGTGTCTATGATTTGGGGATGATCTTGCACAAAACGTGGCCAAGCCTCCAAGCATAAACTCGCAAAAAGTTGGCCGAACCGAGGATAAAGTTAGGTGGGGTCGCCAGCTTCGCTGTTTGCCCAGTCTTCGTACCACTATCGTGAAGCTGCCCCTAATTTTCTTTCTTCTTTCTTTCTTTCTATCTACCTTGTAACGCTCCTTAGGCAACTGCCACATGTCGTGCCACCTGATGTAACAATATGCAAGTGCAATGCCAAGAGTGCAAGTATAGACGCCGCGCGGGGCGCATCTCACGTAGCGAGTGGCACGATACGATACTAATAACAATGATGTGGATCATTTATTGGCATCCCATCTGAAATGCGGCGGTGACCGTCATATAGCTAGCTGCATTGAACAAGTGTAACAACACGATCTTAATGATGATGAGGTTGATGATTTATTGGCATCCACTTTGAAATGCGGCGGTGGCATGGTCACCTAACCAGCTTGATTTATACAGGTACAGAATAAATTTTTATGGAATTCTTGTATACATCTCCTTAAACGTCTTTTTTTCCCTCAAACCTTCTTCAATTCTTGTGCTTCGGCTACATGGCGTTCTATCTGGTGCAATAATATGACCTGCAATGCAAAATGTGCACGTATTGACGCTACGCGGCGCGCATGTCACATTCCGTGTCTCCTCGCGCGCTAGGACGCCTTTATAGGACATTTTTGCGCAGTACGTTCACACTCGCTGCTGTGGCTCCGTAATAGAAATAGCTGACTCCCACGCCGCGGGCCGGGTTTAATCCAGGCGGGAAATGGGTATTTTTTTTACATTCCCGGCGATAGCGGCTACGGACACCGGGCACCAGCGGCGGACACAATCGCCAACTAAAGCGGATACTGTGATGAGTCCATAACAGGTTACGCTGTAAAACGATGCTGGGATGAAGAAAAAACTCAATGTGTGTCTCAGAAGAGGGAATGCTCTTATGAATTATATGTTCCAATAGCTTACAAACGGAAGTCAAGACAATCGGACACTATAGTTACAAGCCAAGTGTTGGTTACCGTGTTTCAGTAAAGGTTTAGTTTTGTAGAAATTATAGTCATCTGACAGGGTGCCTTTAGATAGTGATTCATTAAAAACAACTAATAAATTTTTATAACAGTTCAGCATATCTTCTTTAAAAAGCATTTGGTAGCTCATGTGGGCCAGAAGGTTTCTTTTTTTCATTCTGATTAATAGCTGAAATACACCGGCCTTTGTGACTTCCGGGCTCTCAATAGGAGGTAGATCTTTAATCAAAATAAATGTAGGGGTTACTCCGTTCTCATAAGTAAAAACTGACGCGAGGTGTTCGTTAAATGAATTGGCAATTACTTTTTCGTCCAAAGTACAAACATTGCTTATAAAAAACGTGCCTATGTTTCAAGATTTGTGTCTTATGAGAACGAAATGATAAGCAGATTCTTTCATCATGTCGGTGAACGTTACATGGTAAAAATTCCATCGTTTGTTTCTAATATTTTCCTTAAGTTGACGGAACAAATCAGTTATCAAAATACGTGCCATACTACTGAAATTTTTTAGCAATTTCTGAAGCCAATTTATTTTTCTCTTGAGGTATATTGTGTCGCGTGTGATCCAGGGTTTCGTTCTGGATCGAGCTTTGACTGACACTTTGACAAACTTCATCGTACGATGTCTTTAGTCCGTCTAAAGGGCCACATCGTGAGCAGAATCCAAAACTGGCACGCGCGTTTATTTAATATCCATTTTGTATTTCAGCGAGCGAAACAGAAATAGCACAGCCATGTTATCTGAAATAACTGTCACCACTTCGCATTCAATTTCTCCAGACGTGCTGCCATTAACAAATACTAGACCAAGAGCAAATTTGATCTTACCCTGCGCTCGCGTGTAGTACTTAACCGTTTGTGTTAAACATAAATTAAATGCAATATCAATAACAGTCTCATTGTTAAGTTAATGAGCACTTCCTGCAATAAAAGCAGGCGAGTTTATCTACGAAGTCAGTATGTCTTATTCACCTGCTGTGTTCTAAATCTGAATGCGAAATTTGTTCCATTCGGTTTTTTGGTAAATTAGCTTTTTTTACACACTTTCGCTATCGAATGAACATAGTGACGATGTTGAACCCGCAGCGTGTAAACTTATTCGAATTGGTTTTGTAAATAATAAAGAAACATCAATTTGGGTGCACCTTGTGAAGCGCAATCACAATCTGAACGCTTCGAATGTGATGCCAACCGCTGGTTCTTCATTGTCGCGGAGAAAATGCGTCGTACGTCGAGTTTCGGCCACTTGCATGTAGTTGTGGATTATTCAACTGCGTTTTAGACGGCCATTTTTCACGCAACCTTTCTAACGTCTAAGTCGTTAAAATATCGCCAATTGTTCGTTCAAGTTAATAAAACAGTTGCTGATTGCTAAATAGTAAACTGTCGTAAACAGAGAGGAAGTCACTAAATCAAGCGGCAAAAACGCTAATATGCCAACACTAAGTAAATACCGGTCAAATATAAAATGCAAATCTGATTCTGTCTTCCAAAATGATTATGCTAGAAGGCCCCAACAAACATGGGACGATGGCAGGGATGGTAGGTAAAATTTGTTTTGGATACCACAAAACTCAGCAATGCAGGCTTGCAAGGCACGTCCCACAGGTGGCTCGCGCCGCAAAGTTTCATGGTCGGGTGAGCTTTATCTGCTGCAGCACGTGGCGGTGAGGCCGAAAAAACAAGCCCAGCTGGCAAAGCAGTGAATAGAAATTGTACCTTTGTGGGCGCGAGTCCTTCAGACTCGCGCCCACATAACACCTGGCGTCAGGTATTGTTTGGTTGGATATGGGAGTGTGCAGCCGACAGTGGAAGCTTTCACAAGCGTTTGTGTGTCGCGGGGAGAGTGGGAGGGGGTGGAAATGGCCTACTTTGCCCATTTACTTCTGATTCTGGTGAAGGAGGGGTGTTCTAGGACATCCAGGCTCATGTGGAGAGCCTGGAGCGGGAGGAGGGTGTCTGAACGGGGGTCAGTCGCTCAGTGACTAATAGCTAGAGCTGCACTGTCCACTCTCTCGTTACCGTGGTTGAGATGTGTCCCAGGCACCATGTTATTTTGTGTTCCTGGTACAGTCTCGCACCTTAACGGTGGGTGACACATATAGGAATGCGGCCGCTTGTGAAATAACGGCAAGCTATTTGATAGTCCGTGAGGATATAAAATCCCTGCCTCATGGCTTCTTTTATTATATGGTATTTAGGAGATGTTGATGCCGTTAATTGGCGCCGGCTACTCCTTTTCACGTCGAGATATTAAAGAGAGAAAAAAAATTAGCCTACACGCATTAGAACTAATAGTCCACTCCAAATCACAATAACACAAAGTCCAGTAACATACGTACTCTAGTACTGAAAGGCAACTCAGAAACACAGCAACACAAAGTTCAGTCACAAAGGCGTATTAAGGTAAACAGAAAATCCAGTCACATAAGTACACTAATGCCACACTAAAACTGAAAGTCAACACGGAAAAACGGCACACAAAGCTCAGTCACATAGGTGCACTAAAGTAAACACAAAGTCCGGTCCCGTAACTGTACTACTTTCGTTTTGATTGCGAGGGCGATCGCTAGGGCTTCTGCGGTGTTTTCCGAGCTGGGGTGCTATGCAGGATGCACCGATTTTAGCGAAACACATCTTTACCAGCGACGCTCTAAGATGAAAGAACTAATGGAACTAAGACAAAGTTTGTTCGTCGGCACACCTCCAGTTTCATTGGTTTATCTAGATTCACTCTAGGTGGCTATCATTCCGTTGCGGGGCCTTATGGGTGGTTGACGAACTGGGACTCGCCTGATCATCCCGTCGATGCATGGTCGGTAACTTCTATCACTTGTTTGTCGTTCCACCAAGTGCATTACTTGCACAAGCAAGTTATAAAATAAATGCATATTAGTCGCATTAATGTGGTTTATACGCATTTTAAAGTTTACACGTTGTACACTCAATCTGCAATAAAATTATTTGTAATCTGTATGTTTCGCGGTAAACCACGAGAGAACGCACCCCCTCCTTCTGTTTCCTCTGGAATGGATTGGCGGGGCTCGCTACGTGCTTGCGCTCGCATTACCGAGCACAAATTGGTGTGCGCCTGGTTTTCACTTTGGGCTTTCAACATATCGCACGTTGCACGCGCTAAAGTAAGGCTGCGAGATGAAGTGAGCGTCGGTTAGCGTAGAAGTGGTATCCCGCGCGCTTACCGTGTAAGCACTCCGGAATCTCTGAAATCACTCATACAAACAAAGGTTCAGACGCCTAATTTTGTTTTACATTGTGATGCATCTTAATATTAGGTAGCACCGAGCGATGGATAACAACAGCAGAAAAGAGTCTTCATACTGGGTAGTACGGAGCGATCCATGGCTTCTAACAAACGCAGCAAAGAGCCTCTGCAGCGCATGTGGCCTTTAATTGACTGCCACCACATCCATGTCAGGTGAGACTCCAGCAGCGGTGCAATTACCCTGTACCCACCACTGACGAGGTGGCGCTTCACTTTGTGGAAATATATTTATAATTTTGTATGTCAGCGCCCGTGATGGAGTCCACAGATGTCACGCTGTGGTTGACTGTCTCCCAATGAAGAGTGAGGCTCGCCCCGGTAGCATCCACTAAATCATGGATACAGTTACATGTGGCCCATTCGTCACTGTGAATTATGGTCCCCGGTTGCACATTGGCTACATATTATTTCATATACCTCACAGGCTCCAGAAGGAGTATTGCTTGTGGGGGGGGGGTGGTACAGATAGCAATTTTGGAGCCAAAACATATAATACAATTACATAAGTATGAACAGAATGAAAATCAAATAATAAACAAAAAACGCGGAATAATTAAAAATAAAAAGAAAGGAACGTAGACTAACAGTTGCTAGCTTTCTAGTATGCAGTAAAGCAAACAATCTTAGTACAAACGCTTACATAAATACACAACAATGAAGTTGAGAAGAACAAAACTACAACAGACGCAGATTTTTAGCAAAATACTCGCAAAATATTGCACTCATATTTCGTCTGAACGTTATTGGGTCGTTAATGTCAGCAATGTTACCAGGAAGACCATTCCTAAGCGCAATGACACGTGGCAAAGCTGAAGACTTGAATGCATTGGTGTGAGCGAAGATGCGTTGGAAACTCATATGATTATGCAGACGTCTAGATGTGCGGGAGGGACGAACGAGTGGTAAAGTAGATGGATGTACATTTGGCCTGATTTTGTGCAAAAGACACATATTCCTGCGTGATGCCAAAGATGAAAGCGACAACAACAGCGACAACGAGAACGACAGCTACAATCTTTGGCAATGAAAAGTGCAGTGTGGTTTTCGATCGGCTCGAAAAAGTGGATTAGATATGCCAGATGAGGGGACCATATGGAAGCTGCGAATTCGACCTGGGGTTGCAAAAGTGTTTGGTAGGCTATCTTTCTGGTGACGAAAGGAGCACTGCGAAGGTTACGTTTTAGATCCGAGAGTGCGCGATGCTTTAGCCGTTATTTTTTCAATGCGGGATTACCATGAAAGGCTCGGTGTTAGAAGGATGCCAAGGTACTTGTAAAATGTGTGCGAGCGACGATACTATTGCCAAGTGAGTAACTGAAAATTTAGTAGGATTTTTTGCGAGTAAATGTCATTAGATTACATTTGTTAGTGTTGAGGATCATATGCCAATACAAACACCACATAGTGCCACATTGAAAGTCATGCTGAAGAGCGATATGATCAGCGGGGGAGCGTATTTTACTGTAGATAACGCAGTCATCTACGAATAGTCAAACACTGGATGTAATGTTACATGGCAAGACATTGATGAAAATCAGGAAGAGTAAAGGTAAGGACAGTTTTCTGAGGTACGCCTGATGTTACGTTACTGAAACGGGAAGAGTACCGGTCAATGACAGTGGACTGCGTTCGCAAAGACAAAAAGTTTCTTACCCAAGAAATTGTTAGATCGTCAATGTTTAAGCATGAGAGTTTATAAACGAGGCGAATGTGAGCAACGCGATCAAATGCTTTCGAAAAGTCTATGAATATTGAGTCAGTCTGAGCATTGTCGTCCATATTTTGAAAAAGATCCGTAGTGAATTATTAGGTATATCTCACATGAAAGGCCTTTTTTGAATCCTTGATGATGTTTAAAAAAGAAGTTATTATATTCTAAGTGCTGAACGACTTTAGTAAATATGATGTGTTCTAGCAACTTGCAGGTAACGCTAGTTAGTGATATGGGACGGTAATTACTCACATCGCTCTTGTCACCTGACTTGAAGATGGGTTTGATTTTGTCGACTTTCCAATCATTCGGCAGCTGCCCTGTTGACAGTGACTGCTGAAATATATAACTAAGGATGGTACTGGATGGGGGGCTAATGTATGCTTTAGGATTTTCGTGTTAATGCCATCAAATCCGGAACTAGTCAATAATTTGAGATTGTTAATCAAAGTAGCGATTCCAGCGGCTGTTATGGTAATAGTAGTCATATATTGGTAATCTAAGTCTGCCATCTTTGGAATATCGGAATGGTCTTCCTTTGTGAACGTTGAAGTGAAGTAGTTGTTAAAAACAGATGCACAGTGCTCTCGCGGTTTGGGAAGACCAGTGCTATTCCCCAGTACGGGAGTGTCAGTGCTTTTTGAGGGAGAGATGGTTTTACAGAACTTCTTAGGATTATTTTTATGGGTGATTGGAGGTCATCGTAAAAGAATTTATGCTTTGCATGGCGAAGAGAACTTCAGTAGGCTTTTTCGCAGGCTTAATGTTTATTCCACCAATCTAGCGTGTTGACACTTTTGGCTGCCCTGTATAAACGTTTCTTTTTGTTCCTAATGTATTCAAAGTTTTATTAAACCATGGTTTGGAGCAGATTGGCGTGAAATGAGATCTGCGGTGTGTTTATTTGCTAGACGTAGCAGTTGTTCTTTAAAAAGGCACAAATTTTTGTTGGCCGATCGTTGAGAAAATGTTGCGATAAATCTTGATGAGAAGCTTTGTAAATCACGGTTAATGGCGCTACAGTTTGCTCTTTTATAGTCAAATATTCGTTTTGTTGTTAGATTACACGTGCATGAAGGTGTACGAACTGTAAACTCCAATAGCGAGTGGTCACTGAACTCATCAGTGATTGAAATGGCGCTAACTCTTTTAGGTGCTGTTGTTAGAACAAGGTCTAGGACGTTAGTAATGCGCGTTGGTTGGAGAACTAGTTGCTCAAAAAAAATCAAGGACGAGCTGGACAAAGTCATTACATGCAAGCGAATTGCCTGTCAAGTTGGAAAAATCCATATCCGGGAAATTAAAATCGCCAAGAATCGCCAAGAATGAATATATCAGCTTTAGGGAACTTATAACGAACAGCAGCAGGGTTGTCACGCAAGTTAGAAACAAAGTTATCAGTGCTGTCAGGAGGCCAGTAACACACTGCGTAAAGTGACTTTGATAGTGTCAATGTTATACAAACCCACACTATCTCAATCTCAATCGCCGCACCTCGTCGGTCGACCTCGCAGCTCCCCTGTGGTCGTGCAGACCATGCCTAAGACCCATGGCCCACGATGTGGAACACCGCCGTAATTTTTGCCGCTCGGTGGAACCTTGTCGCCCTTCATCAGGCGGCCTCGCTTGTACTTTCGCTTGCCGCGAGAAAGGCACTCGTCAACTTCCAGTGTGTTCCCGGGGCCACCGAGTGGAGTTCACGCCAGCAGCTCGTGCCTCACGACCTCACAGGCGTAATTCCTTCAGTCGGCCATCGTTTGCTCCGACAGAGGAAACAAGTCGCCGGTCATCTCCTTGAACAGCCACACGTCTACGCTTTCGCTCACGCTGTACGTGAGCCAAATCACTCGCCGCCTGGAGAAGTGGACGTTCGGACGGCCGAGGCGGTCCCTGTTGGCGAAGTAAGTTCATTCGCCTCTGCTCGTGCAGTGCAGCGGAACCGGGTAACTGCGAAAGCTACTTTCGGCACCTGTTGCAGCAGGAGGCACGCCGGCGTCCATTCTGAGGTAGTCTTCCTATATAATACGACCAGTTCGCCTTCGCAGGTTGGTTGGTCCACGTTGAACCCCAGGTCATTGCAGGCGCCCCTGTAGTCCGATGACGCCGCCGGACCTGGCCTGGCGCTGGGGCGTTATGCGCGCACAGCGCTTGAAGCCGGTACGAGCCGACTAACTCTTCCTCCGCAGCTGAGTCACACCAATCTATGCTCGAAAAGCGTACTTTGCCCGCCAAGCTATCTCCGCAGACGAGGGTCTTGGCCTAACTCGTCAGACTGCCAGAGCACTGAGGTTTTAGAAAGGGAAAAATGATGTTGAAACTCAACGTTGGTCATGTAGGTGAATGGGTTCAGATGGTTATATTGACGCTTGCTACCGCTGGATGTGACTACACAGGCTGTTGCTGCTGCAGCCATGTTCTCGTGTAGAACTCGAGGGTATTTCGCGATGTACGAGTTTGGCACAAGTTCGCCCGTCAATCAAAACCATAGGTCACACCCCGCGCGAGGCATGTAACTTGCGCACGCAGCCATCATGGTTGGGCCACGCCCAACTTATTTTCCGCAACAGCGATGACGTGCTCAGCTGAAAGGCATCAACAATCTTGACCAGCCAAAATAAAGCACGCGCAACGCGCTGTCATCGGTGATTTCCTGAGCACCACTATCAAAATAACGTCGACTGCCACTGGCTTATGCGTATGTCTTCGCGGGCTCTGATGGCCTCGCAACATGTTTTCATTGCCTTCGTTATGGCGACGTAGCCAACAGCCAATAATTGTCAGCATAACACTAGCTGCTTCCAAGGCCTCAATGCGACGCGGTGGACAACGATGCTGAGGAGTGCGTAGCGTGCTCAAACGACAACGAATCGCAGCTGTCGTTTGTGATGGCTGCCCGGTGGTTGGTATTGCATTTGCAGTGCCGCAAACATTCTCAGCCTCGAGAATCGCTCGCTTTTGTAGCGAGAACTACATTGGCCGCATTCCAGTCGTTTCGCTGTGGCCGGTGACCGCACCGCGAGCTGAGCTGTTGCCTAGCAACCGCCGCAGCTGGCAGTGCTACTCGCCGCTCCACCTGGCGTCGTCTGCTCGAGTTACCAAGGCGCGGCGACGCGCCGCCGCCGCCGCAGTTGTTTGGCAAGCGTTCGCCGCTTGCATCTGGTATTACGTCAGAGGAGGAGCCGGTGAAACCACGTTGCAACAGAGGAGGAGCCGGCGTTGCATCGTATATATTGAAGGGGTGGCTCCTTGGGTTTCGTCAGCAGATATGGAAAGTGAGTCGGAGAGACTGAAAGAAGCCAGGCTTTTTCGTCGGAGCGAAACCAAGAGGAGGCAGTGAGCCGAGAAGACGGAGGAAGAACGAGCCGCACGCCTCCAGAGGCGTTGTAAGTACGAGGCGGCCAGGCGAGTGGATTCAGATGAGGATAGCACCCGAAACATGTTCAAGTCACTGGGCGACAACCCCTTATCCTCCCACCTCACCGACCGTCTTTGTGGCAATTGAGAAGCAACTAGATGAAGACTTTGAAAATTAATGCGTTACACTTTAACAATATCTAGTCTTTAATGTAACCATAACCAAACGAGAGGTAACAACCAAACCTAAACACTCAGACATACGAAGCTAAACGATAAAGATGTAACCGTAGAGAGAACGAAGCTAAACAATAAGATGAACCGTACCTCTCGCTACGGAAACCCAGGCATAACTGAGTTTATCCACAGAGAATTTTCTATACCGAGTGCAAGGACATTTCTTTATCACAAGCCCTGCGCACTAAGTAACAATGGCAACACTTTCCTCGGTTCGAAGTCTCATTTGATAACTTCACACAACAGATCTCACCTGCCAAGATACGATTACTGCTGTGTCGTGACGATATCCACCTGCGATCGCTTTTAGCCCCAGCAGAGGCAATCAGGAACTCCTTGGAGTGCACAACACACTCAAATACTGCGTGCATGCGCCCAGAGGCACCTTCATTGGGAAAGCGATGACAGGCGATGAATTGTGTCGCTGGGCAGCAGCTCTTCGCTATGCATCGCGAAGGCTTCGCGCACACAGTAAAACTGGCAAATTTTGACTGTACTGTGTCACCACTCACACTAGAATACTGTACCGCCATTTTGCAGCGACAGCCGTTGCTATCGCTTGACTTTCGTTTTTAGTTGATCAACGGCGGCCTTGCCTCAGTGACGCGCCTGCGGTGAACCGCCATGCCGCGGCGCTGTGTTGACATTCCCCTAACGGACAGGGAATTGTCAGATCATTGTCATGACTGACTTTATCAAGAATAGAACTGCTGCGGCCCTCGCAACTGCTCACCGTATGAACTCCCTCGTGCGTGCGACCCTCTAGATGGTATCCACTTTAAGCATTCGCTTCATTCTCGCCACTCGCAGCTAAAAGCGTAAACTTCAATCATTCTCTCGATCTCTGATAGTCATCAGAAGTATTTAGCATAAAAAACGAAAAACATTTGCTTTAAGAAAGAAAATGTTTGTTATTTCATTTGTTGTTTTTTAAGCACTCGATTGAGGGAAAGTGTAGGTGCAAGAATGCGCAGCATGTACCCTGTCCGCATTCGACAGAGGATAGAAAGATACTGCCGAAACAGGAAGAATGCCCTTGACGCGCCCGAGAAATGCGTAGCAAGTATGCAGGTTTACATCGGGACAGTCACGGTATTCCTAAGTTACGATAATATTGTAATGAATAGTTCAAGGAATTCTGAGATATTAATATTTTTCATGGGCTAACTTGTGCCCGGCAAGTAAATAAATAAGATAACTGCAGCACTCCAAGCAGGGGATCAAGAAGATTTCTTTCTTTATTTCTCGAGCGGCGCTTCACTTCCCCTTCTTCTATTGTTCACCGACTACGGCCACGAATGAGGCGACTGCGTGCGGCGATTGTCCGTGCCATTACGTCTTCGTCTGTTTTTCTCACCAATATGCCGTTGTCCTCTTGGAGGGCGCATGAGCCTGCGCGCGTTATTTAAAGATGGTTTCTGTCTTGCATCATTATTCGCCCTCAAAGAACGCGTCGTCCAGATGCGTAAAACGGCGAAATTGTTCACAAGCTGTTGTCCATACTAAAGTGGTATATAGCACTCATTAGAGGTGGTTGGTGGAACATGCACTGCCTGTCATAATATGGCTTCATTCTGACCACATGCGCAGTTTCTGTGCGACGTCGGCATCCTTATGAGCTCACTTGTCCTTCTTGCGTAACTTCGTAGTTTAAGGTACTAATGCGGCGAAATACTCGGTAAGGGCCGAAATAACGGCGCAGAAGCTTTTCGGACAGGCCGTGTGTTCGCACGGGCGTCCACACCCATACTCTGTCACCTGGTGCATACTCGACTTCTCTTCGCCGCAAGTTGTATCGGTTGGCGTCAATGCGCTGTCTTTGTTGAATGCGGTGTCGTGGCAGCTGACGAGCTTCTTCGGCCCTCTGTCTAAAGTCGATGATGTCAGGGTTCTGTTCTGCACTGCTGTTTACCGGCAGCATTGCTTCTAAAGCTGCGGTAACTGCTTGGCCAAAAAGGTCACAGGCCTGCGCGGCTCACGCAGCACAGTCACAGCGTAAGCTGGTGGAGCGGCTGAAGAGTAGCTCCAATTTCGGCACCACGCACACCAGGGTCTTCGCGAGAAAGTCTCTGCGCCTCGTTTTGACGAGAACGATCTGAACTGTCCGCCGGGCATCGATGGCGAGCTGCGCACGATGCGTTTGCAGGCACGTTAACTAGATGGCACCACCATACTTGCGGACACTGGGGATCGCGTTTTTTTTTTGCGCGCCTCGTTTGCATAGCATCTCGTCGTCTGCACGTTAACTAGATGGCGCCAACATACTGGCGGAGGCTCGGATCATCTGCGTCTGCGTTTATAGTTTTTTTTTGTGCTCTACCACAAGCGCTTTCGTAGCTCAGTGGTAAATTATCCGACTGGCGCCCAGCGGTCCTGGGTTAGGTTCCGGCGGAGATCGGGTACTTTTTTCTCATTTCCAGCGAAAGCGATTACGTGGTGGGGGCGGCGGCAGCATCATCGCGACCCGAAACGGCTATAGGAATGAGCCCATAACAGCTTACGCTGTAAAACAAGCTAGAATGGCGTCACTTGAGTGGTCTCTTGCAATGCGGTATTCTAAGCGAATGTTGCATATGGTTGTCCCATGTACGGTGCTCTAAGTCTACGTAAATTGACAACATATCAGTCAGCGTCCTGCTCAATCGCTTGGCCAACTCATTTGTTTGAGGGTGATAGGCAGTTGTTTTCCCGTGACTGGTATGAGTCATTTGCATAATAGACGGCGTCAAGCCCGCTGTGAATGCAGTTCCTCGGTCAGTTATAATAACTGCAGGGGCACCATGTCGAAGTACTACGTTGGTGACAAATGATTCAGCCACTTCAATGGCTATAGCACTGATTAGAGAGGCTGTCGCGGTACGTAGGGTTAGGTAATCAGTGGCTACTACAATCCATCGTTTCCCTGATGACAATGTCGGAAATGGACCAAGCAAGTTCATTCCAACTTGTTCAAACGGTGCTTCTGGGGGTTCTATTGGTTGAAGGAGGCCTGCGGGTTTTAATGGAGGCGTTTTGTGTCTTTGGCAAACCCGACATGTTCTCACATTATGCTGCACCGAACTCAATAGCTTTGGCCAGTAGTACTTGGCATGAATTCGAGCGAATGTTCTGTTCACTCCGAGGTGTCCTGCGGACGGGTCATCGTGACAGGCTTCCAAGGTTTCGGATCGGAAGGCTGGGGGAACGGCGAGTAGGAATTTATCTCCGCTGTGCTCCAAATTTATTTTGTAGAGGACGTTATTTCTCTTAACATACATTGATAATCCCCATTTGGAAACTCGCGGAACCTGGACGGGGTGTCCTTTCAGGTGCCTGATGAGTAAAAGCATCTCGGCGTCAGACCATTGATGTTTGGTCATCTCAGATGTGGTCACGACTCCAAGAAACGGAAAGTTGTGTCCATCTTCCACAGGAGCAGATCCAACCACCGCACGTGACAAGCAGTCAGCATCACTGTGCTTGCGACCAGATCTGTATACGACCGTTATGTCGTATGACTGCAGCCTCAGACTCCACCTGGCAAGTCGCCCGGATGGATCCTTCGGGATTGCAAGCCAGCACAACTAGTGATGTTCGCTGATTGCACGGAATGGTCTACCGTATAAGTGTGGTCAGAATTTTCCTATGGCCAATATTACTGCGAGACATTCTTTTTCCGGAGCTCAGTATTTAGCTTTAGTCCTCGAAAGAGTGCGACTAGCGTATGCAATCATTCTTTCCTCTCCGTTTTGCCACTGAACGAGGACTGCACCAAGCCCGAAATTGCTTCTGTCCATGTGTATGTCTGTTTCCGCTTCGACTATCAAAGTGCGCAACACCCGGGTGGTCTTGAAGTCGGCGTCGTAGCTCATTGAAAGCATCCTCTTGTTCACTTAGCCAAATGAATGGTACATGCTCTTGTCAATCGCATTAGTGGCTCGGCAACCTTCGAAAAATATTTGACGAAACGTCTGCAATATGCACAAAGTCCTAAGAATCGCCTAACGGCCTTTTTATCCGTTGGACTAGGAAACGTTTCTACTGCTGCGGTCTTCTCAGGGTCAGGACGGTTGCCTTCAGAACTAATCACATGGCCGAGGAAAAAGAGCTCATGGAAGCCGAAGTGACATTTTGCGGCTTTATCGTCAGCGTTACTGAACTAATAGCTTTGAGCAGAGTCCGTAGTCGTTCAACATGCTGATCAAAGGTGGTAGAAAAAATTACATCATCAAGATAAACCAGACAGGAGTGCCACTATAACCTGGAGAGTGCAGTGTCCATCATCCGCTGAAATGTGGCAGGTGCGGAACACAGGCCGAACGGAAGTACCTTGAATTCGTATAGCCCGTCTGGTGTGCGGAATGCTGTCTTCTCGCGATCTCTTTTGTCCACTTCTATCTGCCAGTATCCGCTTTTGAGGTCGAGAAAACAAAAGAATTTCACTTCGCGTAGTCTATCAAGAGTGTCATCGATCCTCGGAAGTGGATGAACATCCCGCTTTGTGACGACATTCAACTTTAGGTAATCTACGCAGAAGCGCAAGCTCTGATGATTTTTCTTTACCAGCGCCACAGGCGAAGCCCACGGGCTGGTCGACGGTTGAATTACTTCGTCTCTAAGCATTTCTTCAACTTCGTTTCTCATGACCTCTCTCTCCTTCGGTGCCACTCGGTAGGGATGCTGGCAAATAGGTATCACAGCTTCGTCAACAATGATACGGTGTTTGGTGATGGAAGTTCTCCGGACTTTGGGTGACGTTGAGAAACACGCGGCGAATTCTCGTACAACGCTTTCTATTTACTGCTTCTGGGTCGGTGATAGCGCTGCTTCGATGTTGATGGATGCGAGTACGGAGTCTGCGTTGCCAGGCTTGAGTGATGCAGCCTTGGAAGTGCTCAAATCCATAATCTGGACATAGTCGTTAAGGCCGGCGATGTCAGTTTCCTTGGCAACCTGCTGAACTTCATTCCCAAAATTACTGAGAAAAACATTCGAACACGCATCACGCAGCCGAACAAGACCTCTGGCCATACAGATCCCCTTTTCGAGTAAGAGCCCAGTGTTACTGTCTGCTATTCCTTCATAGTCACTGAATACGTTGTTTCCTACGGTGACAGCTATGCTGGATCTTGGGGGTGTCGTAACGTCGTCTATGATCCGGAGTGCATCAAATTGCTATTCACACTCGAACGTCGAGATGGCGTGCTTCGTTGAGAACGACACACGAGATTCCTGCAAGTTGATTACTGCACCGTTCGCCTCCAAAAAGTTCATTCCAATAATTAAATCTCTTGAGCATTCTCACAGGACAATGAAACGAGCGACGTATGTGAAGCCGCGTATTCCCCTTCTAGAAGTGCACCTGCCCACCGGGTCTACAAGGTGTCCTGTGGCGATTCAAACTTGCGGTCCTCTCCAAGCAGTCGGCATTTTCTTCAGTCTTCTGGCAATTCTTTACTCATAACTGAATAGTCTGCGCCTGTGTCTACTAAAGCAGTAATTTCGTAGCGGTCTATAAACACACACAGATCGCAAGCAACGTCACTGTTTCCGCAACTGATCTCGCGTCTGTCGTTACATTTCGGAATCAGCGCGGGAGGCTCTGTTCTTGTGTCGACAGCGGCCTTACCTCCACAGGTCGCCGGTATTAGTCTTCCCGACGCGGGCTTTGGGAACGTCGCCCTGGGCGAGCTTGAGGACGGACACCGGTTGGTGATCGATACCTCAGCAGCACTGTTGATAGGGGTTGATGTTGCTGTGAAATGTGTGGGCTTTGGTGCGGTACTCCTGGATTTCAAAAGGGCGTTCTCCATTCCTGGCGCAAGGAGCGTTTGCGGAAAAAACCCGAAGTCCCGCTCTGCGGTATTCGCACATCCGGTGCAGATGACCAGCTTCGCCGCAGTGGTAGCACAGTGGGATTCCATCATGACTGCGCCAAATGTCAGCCTTCCGGAATATAGTTTCAGGCGGAGGCGGCGTGAACCGAGGTTCGGGTACACGGGCAGCTGCCGTGACGAAGGTACGTCCGGGCGTTTGGCTGAGTACCTCGGTGTACGATAGAGTTGGTCGTACCGTCGACGATGCTTGTGGCTGTGTTCGCGGACTGCTTGTCTCACTTCTTCGCGAACCACTTCTGACAGTGAAGAGACTGCTGTAGGGCCATTGTTCAACGGTTGCCTCTGGAGCTCTTCTCGAACCACAACTGTATCTTACGAGTTCGCGTAAGACATCGACGCCGTTCCCGAACACTGCTGATATTGCACCCACCGATGTGACATTCACATCGCGGTTGTAGAGCCTCGCTCGCTGTTGGAGTTTCTTTTACATAGTTGTCGCCTCGGAGCAGTATTCGGTGAGGGTGCGTGGAGGGCTTTGAACCAAACCGGCAAAAAGCTCCTGCTTCACACCGCGCATCAGATGCCGAAGCTCCTTGTCCTCGCTCATGCTCGAATCGGTCCGGCGATATAAGCAGGACATATCTTCAACATACATTTATTGTTTTGTTGGCTTCTTGCTTGCAAAGCGGCTTCCGCTCTTTCCCTGCAGTCTGTGCTCGAATACGTAGCCAGCAGCTCCCGTCGGAAGTCATACCACGACCGGAGGGCAGCTTCATGGTTTTCTGTGATAGATTGTGAAATCACACGAAGTGACGTCAGTGGGCAACGAGAGAGCGTGCGCCAGTTTTGTACCTGTCTTCTGTTATCACCAAGTGTGCTGATACCTGTCACCGTCTTAGCTATATAAGCAGTGTCCTTCTTGCAATAAATGCTTTTGTGTTCCGTGTCGTTGCGACTCACGCGTCCGTTCATAACAGTGGCGACGAGGCACGGTCTAACCCGTGCGTGCACCAGGGTTTTCCGGCAGCATGGCAGCCGGTAGTCGCATTCGAGAGTTCAACCTCAGTGAAAACTCGTCGTGGGTGGAGTATGTCGAGCGCATTGAGTTGTATTGTGCAGCGAGCAAGCTCACAACGGATGAGGACAAGCGAGCGGTGTTGCTCAGCTGCTGTGGCCCAGAGACGTACTCCCTCATAGCCACTCTCGTGAAGCCGTCGCGACCGCCAAACGTGGACTACCAAGTCATCGTTGATGCAGTAAAGAAGCACGTCAACCCGAAGCCATCTGAACTATACGCGAGGTACGTCTTTTCTAAACGAGACCAGCAAGAAGGGGAGGGCGTAGCCGACTATGTCACTGCTCTGCGCAAGTTATCCGACAACTGTGGATTTGGCGGAACAAAATTTCCATTAGAGGAAATGTTGCGTGACCAGTTGGTTTTTGGAATCTCGGACAATGTGGTTCAACAACGTTTGTTGGCGGAAAAAAATCTGACGTTCGAGACGGCATATGAATTGGCAATCGCGGCAGAAGCAGCTGTCAAGCAGCAAAAAGTAATTCGGAGCAACGCACAGGAGCCCGAATTCCAGCAAGAGTTAACGTCGAAAGTAGAAATGGAAGCCAACAAGAAGCAACCAGAGAGGCAGAGGGTTTGTTTCCGCTGTTTGGGAGCGCATCCAGGATGGCGTTGCAGATACAAAGATTCGGTGTGTTTCAACTGCGGCGGAAAGGGGCGTTTAGCCAAAGCATGCCGTAAAAAGCCAGCGGAGGTGGAAGCGCAGCTCGAGGATAACAAAAAAGCAGCGAAAAGGCGAGTACGACGATTTGTTCAGTATCAGCCAATTAAAAAGCGGGACGCCAAAGTACGTCATCACTGTAGAGATCGGAAATGAAATCGTGCCGATGGAAGTAGATTCTGGAGCGGCCAGGTCGATTATCAGTATGAACGAATTTCGGAAGCTGCAAGTGGCGAAGCGGATCAAGCTGGACAAGTGCGACACGCAACTGGTGACCTGAACAAAGGAAGGTCTGGACGTGCTGGGAAAAGCGTCTGTGCCCGTGAAGTTCAAAGACCGAAAATTTCAGCTGCCGCTACTAGTACTGAAGAACGACGGGAACGCTCTACTGGGCCGAAATTGGTTCCAGCCATTGGGAATCAGCCTAACAGGTCTTCATAACATAAAGGTCGGACCTCAAGCGATAATGGAAAAATTCGCAGACGTGTTCAGTGAAACATTTCCAGGCGCAAATCTGCCACGCATCCACATCGAACTAAAGGAGGCCGCCCAAGCCCGGTTCCTGAAGTGCCGCAGCATTCCGTTTGCCATGAAGGAGGAAGTAGTTGCTGAGTTAAATCGCTTGGAGGAACTGGGAATTCTAAAACCCACCCAATATTCAGACTGGGCAACGCCAATCGTCGTGGTGCGAAAGAAGGACGGCTCCCTACGAATATGCGGAGATTATAGGAGCACGGTGAACCAGTCCGTAAAAAGTATTGTATACCCGTTACCCACAAGCAAAGAACTGTTTGCCCGATTAGGAAGGGGGCGTGTTTTTTCCAAACTCGACCTGACGCAGGCTTATCAGCAACTATTAGTGGATGAAGAAACAGCGGAGTTGCTCACGATAAATACCGTGCAAGGGCTGTACAGGGTTTGTCGGCTGCCGTTCGGCGTGTCCGTTGCCCCTGGGGTGTTCCAAAGAACCATGGACATGGTGCTGGCCGGAATGCCGCAAGTAGCGGTATATCTGGATGATATCCTGATTGCCAGCGAGTCTATCGAGGAACATGAACGAATGCTTGCCGAGGTCCTCAGCCGATTGTCCAAAACCGGGCTCCGAGTTCAAGCGGCGAAGTGCGAATTTTTCAAGGAGAGCCTTGAGTTTCTGGGGCAACGAATTGACGCTAAGGGCATCTACCCCTCGAAAGCAAAGGTTGAGGCCATCCACCAGGCTCCTGCTCCGAAGAACAAAAAGGAACTGCAAGCCTTTTTGGGTATGATCAATTTCTATAATCGTTTTTTGAAGGGCAGGACAGAAGTAGCTGAAAAATTGTATCGGTTGTTGGATAACAACGTACCATGGAACTGGAGTTCAGAGCACATGGAAGCGTTCGAGAGCCTGAAGAAGTTGCTGACCTCTAACTCGTTACTGGTGCATTTTATACCTGATGCCCCATTAGTGTTGTCATGCGACGCGTCATCTGTGGGAGTGGGGGCAGTTTTGTCTGACCGCGACAACGAAGGAAATGAGCAGCCTGTGGCCTATGCGTCTCGAACATTATCTAAGGCTGAGCGTAATTATGCTCAGATCGACCGTGAAGCTCTTGCCGTGGTTTTTGGGGTGCGACATTTCCACCAGTACCTTTGTGGGCGAAATTTTCTTATTCTCACGGATCACAAGCCCTTGCTAGGAATCTTTCAGCGGAAAACGCAGATTCCGGCGGTTCTTTCGCCTCGCACGTTACGGTGGACTCTAATGTTATCAGCCTACGAATACGTGCTCGATTACAGGAAAACCCAGGACCATGGAAACGCAGATTGCCTGAGTAGGTTGCCGGCTCCCTTAACCCGACAGGAGACTGAAGTACCGGGTGACATACTCCTACTGGAAGCTGTGGAGTACCCTCCAGTGAGCGCACGAGAAGTGGCAGCGTACACCAGCAGTGATCCCAAGCTGTCCCAAGTGAAGAAATGGATCCTGGAGGGTTGGCCACGCGAGCGAGTAGCCCCGGAGTACTCTGCGTATGAGGTGAGACAAAACGAGTTGTCCGTACATCGCGACTGTGTGCTCTGGGGAAGCCGCGTATTAATTCCTGAGGCATTGCAGAAAGAAGTGTTAAGTCTTATGCACGCTAACCATCCGGGAGTGACGGCCATGAAGGCAATAGCTAGGTCGTACGTGTGGTGGCCTCATATGGACAGAAGGATAGAAGAGCTAGTTAGATGCTGCCGGCCGTGCCAGGTAAACAGACCGAGTGAACCAAAGACACCAACGCATTTCTGGACTAAGCCAGAACGACCTTGGAGTAGAATCCACGTGGATTTCGCAGGACCGATCCAAGGCGTGCATTTTCTGGTGGCGGTAGACGCCCTCTCGAACTGGGCTGAAGTCGAAGTTATGCCGTCTCTTCACTCAGTTGCGGTAATTGAAAAATTCCGCAAGATGTTCGCAGCGTATGGATTACCCGACCTGGTTGTGTCTGATAATGGCACCGCTTTTTCCAGCAGGGAAACTCAAGATTTCCTTAAACGAAATGGCATTCGCTATACGTATACCGCGCCTTACCACCCGTCAAGTAACGGAAGGGCGGAGCGGATGGTACGAGAACTGAAATGTTCATTACGGAAACAGAGACAGGGCACCGTACAATGCAAGGTTTCACGTTTTTTGTTCAAAAAGCACTCTACGCCACACTCCGAAACCGGCAAATCACCTGCAGAAGTCATGCTGGGTCGGAACTTCAGGACGGCCATATCGACCCTTCAACTGGACGAGAGCGAAGCAAGATGCCTGCTGCCGCCTCCACAACGTGGGTTCTCTCAAGCGCTCCACTCGCCAACGCCGCCCAGTGCGACGTTACGGCATCGATGACTAAGGGGGAAGGGATGTGATAGATTGTGAAATCACACGAAGTGACGTCAGTGGGCAACGAGAGAGCGTGCGCCAGTTTTGTGCCTGTCTTCTGTTATCACCAAGTGTGCTGATACCTGTCACCGTCTTAGCTATATAAGCAGTGTCCTTCTTGTAATAAATGCTTTTGTGTTCCGTGTCGTTGCGACTCACGCGTTCGTTCATAACATTTTCAAACCACGATCGTTCAGTCTTGCAACGCGAAGTAAACGTTGCGGCGCTTCCGGCCTTCGTCCCATCCATTTTAGTCAGCAACGTGCTCAAAACCTTCTAACCAGTCATCGGCGTCTTCAAAGGTGTCGCCGTGGAAAGGCTCGGGCGTCATCGGCTGATCAACCACGATGCAAGTTGAGGCGGTCTGGGGTGTCATTTCGGTATTTGCTGCTGCTGCTGCTCTAGTTGGCTCCGGCAAAAGAGGAAACTCCTGTCACTCGCCATGGAGGCGACGCGTCGTGCGCTGGTGGACAGGCGTGAGCTCACTGGTTCCGAGTTGGCGTGGCTCCGGGCAGCTTTCTTCTACTCGAATGGGGCTGGAAGTAGTACCCAGCAAACCCAACAAGATTGTAATGAATTTTTCAAGGAATTCTGAGATGTAACTATTTATTGTGGACTAAATTGTGCCCGGCGAGTAAATAAATGAGATAACTGCAGCGTTCCAAGCAGGGGATCAAGAAGCCTCCTTTTATTTTTCCTCGAGCGGCGCTTTACTTCCTCTTCTATTGTTGACCGACAACGGTCACATATGATGCGAGTGCGTGCGGCGAATGCACGTGCCATTACGCCTTCGTCTGTTGTTCTCACCAATACGCCGTTGTACTCTTAGAGGGCCCATGAGCCTGCGCGCGACATTTAAATATGGTGTCTGTCATGCGTCAATATGTTTATAACAATACGCGGCGCTGGCGCGTTTCATTGTGCAGCCTTCAGCGCTTGAAACGCAGAAGCACTGTGCCGCGCAGGGTGCGCCCCTGTTGTCATACACAGCTTTTTGTCGCTATTTTTTTAAACACGATAGTCTTTGTGACACTACCTAAGCGCGAAAAACTTTTTCCGTCTGTCTGTCACTCGATTCAACCGCCCGGCTGAAACCTACCACGCTACTAGCACTGGTGGCACGGGGTCAAACACGTCAACATTGAACAGTGCAAAGGAAACCTCAAGCCTATTTGAGGCTAAATATATGTACAAAATCGTGGTCCCCAGTGTTAATTTAAGTAAGAATGCACTTAGGACTGGTTTTACGTTAGTAAATGAAAAATCAACACGTTAGAAATGGTTTGGAAGAAACGCGTAGCGTTTCTTCCGACTGACGCCACGGATCTGTAGCCGGCTTTAAGGCCAACTGTAATAAAAGGTCTTAACAGATGGCGCGAGACCAGGGATAACACGAGAAACTTGAATTGAATTCTGCAAAACCCCCTTTGCACCCACCATGGTATGATTGAGGGGGAGGAGAAAAGCGTGGGGGGTGGGTGGGAAAGCGCAATAGAGGCTGTTACATATCAGGGGCTGCCGAAGACTATCGTCTTTCGACGTCATTTGCAGCGAAGCAAGCAGATATGCGGGCAATTTTTTACCTGCTGTTTTGCGCGTTTCATTCTTTCTCGGTTTACTGACTGCCATCGAGCAAACTCGGGCGAAACTCTTTCGAACGAGAAACTCAGCGCATCCTGCATAGCATCAGAGGTCATGTCTGAAGCGCAGGTGAACATACCTGACCTGTTGGCCCAGCCAACTGCGGCCAACGAAAACCGATGTGTGCTACCGCGGGCTGAATCCATGTTAAGTGTATCTAGGTCCATTCCGTACCGTTCTGTGATTTGCCTGGCTCTGGCGTCGCGATGTGCTCGGTGATAAAAGGTATTCATGCTTTTCCGTATAGGCGCGGTGTGGAGTTCCGTTCGGATGTTGGCGGAAAAAGGCACGAGCTTATTATCGCTGTATTGCAGGCGGATTTGATACCGTAAGCCACGTACGACCTCCCTACGTACGACCTGCCTAGTCTTCCTCGTTGCGAGATGAGGACCACGGCCCTCAGATTCTCAAAGGTGTTGTAGCTCTCCAAGGCAAGAATCAGATCCGTGGGTGTTCCTCCTGGTAGTCCGAAAGCAGCCTTGTAAGCGAGCACAAGCTATCACAACGCTGGGGAGTTGAAGTGTGCCGTCAGCGAGACGCGAGCGCTTCGTGCTGCCTCTAGTTTCACCGCGAGAAACCCTTTCGTAGCCAAATAAATGAAAGCAGTCTTGCAATTACTGGGAAACTCAATTGCGCTATTGAGGTTTTTAGTCTGGCGGACCAACTAGACCGAATGATTGGTTAGATAAAGTCTTGAAAGAGTACTGCAGACGTTTAGAGATTGGGATAGTTACCAGCTGGAACCGGATAGGCACTGTGTGCTACATACATGCCGGTGAAGAGTTCCCTGAACTACTAGTGTGGTAGAGACTCGGCGGCCCGCTGGTGGAGAGGCCAGACCCCCATTATCAGGACTTCAAGCGGCTTTCTGTAGAGTTTAGTGAAGTTGGTGGGGAATCCACCCGTCACATTTCTGGCTTTCCAACGTGGGAGGAGACATGGAGTACTTTGCACCAACCCCTCTCCCCAGTTGTAAAGGTGTGTTTGTGTGTGTGTGTGTGAGGGGGGGGGGGAGAAGCATGTGAGCCCGCGGTAGATAGGCCTATGTATGGCAAGGTATACCAGCACGGGAAGCATCCGAATAGGAAGTCTAAATGGTATGTCACTTCCGGAAAGTAATAATTGCGGCGTTTATTTCAGTTTCGGTATGAAAAACATCAATTTTTGGGAGCATTTCTTCAAGCACTCACTCGTATTTCAAGCGTTAAAATTTTCTCCGGGTGCTACGATACGTTTGCGTTATCTTAAGTAATTTTCTTACGCTGCTCCGAATTTTCTTTCAGTTAGGCATTAAACTGCCTTCCCCAAAATTCGCTATGAGAGCACGCTACGGATAAGTGCGGTCTAATAGGGTAGAGAGTCATCATGCCCAGTATTTCATAAATTGTTTTGCACCAAAAGAAAGAGACCTTCCCGTGTAAATTTATGCACTTGCGTATTCTTTTATTGGAGCGGTGAGCCCGTAGTTCCAGTGAGTTTTCAGCAGAATATATGTTATAAATGCTGAAGCAAAGCACATACAAAAAATATGCAGCTGGCGGTGTTGAGCCTGGTCTCGTTCACGGCATTCATGGCAAGGTATGGAAAGCGCGGTTGTGCAAATGGGATATTAAACGTCATATAAGCTGAAAAATATGCATTGCACTTCTGTTTACTTCTGTCTGAAAAGCAGTCTTCTATGCTCATCTAAAGCTGTAGCAAAGAGTTAAACACAGGTGCAACGGTGCTTCGAATAAGGTGCTTTCCACTGGCTATGTGGCAATGCTAGGGCTACCACAGTAAGTATAAATGTATCGAGCATTTCGCCTGCACTGTGGCTCTGATATGATAGTTTTATGAAGTATTTCTTAGGAAAGCAGAGTTTATTTGCTTTACCAGGACTGATAAAACATACAGAGGTAACAATTTCTCCATATCAAATTTTCTATTTACCGTTCCATTTTAATCCCCTTTCAAATACTCTACAGAAAGATAATGTCAATGGCAACCATAAAAACAGGTTACGTAATAAATGTTGAGCAAATTCATTTAATGAACAGAAACAGTCTTACAGTTAAATTAAGCATGTCTACTCTTTTCGACAACCGACGTGAGGTATAAAATTGTTTGAGAATTTGTAAGCCACTGTTTTGAGAGATTATTGCGCGTATATTTGGCCTCTCGTCAACGATGAGTGTGGCTCCACAAATTCGTGAAGCAGAGTGTTGATGGTATTTAAAAAAATTACATACCTACAAAGTGGTCTTTGTTGTACGAAGCGTGTTTGAGCAGCAAGTTTGTTAAAGCGTCATCTTCCTGCGGTACAGTTTCAACCTAAATGGATTCACTTAGCTACCGTGCTGCCACCAATGACAACGAGATAGAACACGCATAATTATTTCCGGACGTTCGCAGTACGGTAGCTAATCAGGCTGAGTCATAGATACCCTAATTAGCAGCATTTTGCTATTTAGTTTGGCTATGTAGACATTTTTTGCAGAGAAAATATAATGTTAGCATAGTCAGTTTCAGAATCAACATCTGTACATAATTACATTCATATACAGCTCTATAAAATGAAATTGTGTAGCACATAATGTTGGATTCACACAACGGGGGGTGTCACAGATTGAGTCCACAGGCAGCCATGACGGGGCACAGCGGCAAAAAATATCGCCCTTAGCAGATTGTCTGCGGCTTTCTCGTGTGCGGTGTGATTCAGTGGCATTAAGCTACAACGTATTCATCCGCTGGCTGAACTAGCAATCCAACCCGTCATGTGAAACTCTGTAAACGGCAATGTGTTTGTACTGCCAAACTGCGATTTCTGAAGGCGCATGATCCTAAACAGTTTGTTACGTAGTGTAGTGAAGAAGAGGGACGATGCAGTGGGGCATCCTTACCAGTGCTGTCTAGTGGGTCAGTCTCTCCAGCGCATCGCTCGGACTACGCCGCTCGCGCTCGCGGTTCCCTGAACTGATCGAACGGTCAGCCCTAACGCTTTCGTGCAATAAACTCCTTTACAAGTGGTGGAGAGTGCTACGCTCGAACGCATCCTGCAGCTTCGATCGCGTACCCTCTCTTCAACCATGTCTCAGGACGCATCTCAGCGGACGACCCAGCAAACGCCTCCTACACCCTCCATCGTGTGCTCTTGTCTACCTCGCCACAAGGATCCTCCTGTTTTCAGCGGCACAGACGACAACGACGTGGAGGACTGGCTGTCCACGTACGAGCGAGTAAGCGCCGTCAATAAATGCGATGATGCCGCGAAACTAAGCAACGTGCTCTTTTACCTCGCCGGCGTGGCAAGCCTCTGGTACAACAACCACGAGACGGAAATTCCCACATGGTCCGCGTTCAGGACCTCGTTAATAGCTGTGTTTGGTCGTCCCGCTGCGCGCAAGGTGCGAGCAGAATCCCGCTTGCGCGAACGAGCCCAACAGCCAGCAGAGTCCTTCACTAGCTATATCGAAAATATCCTGGACTTGTGTAAGCGAGTGGACGCGACGATGTCGGAATCAGACAGAATCAGAAACGTTATGAAGGGAATCGAGGACGCCGCTTTCAACATGCTCTTCGCCAAGAACCAACAATCCGTCACGGAGATTGTTACGTTATGCCAAAGTTACGAGGATCTACGCAGGCAGCGCTCATTGACTCATCGGTCTTCGTCACGCGACGAACACATCGCTGGTCTGGCTACCACCTTCGACCAGACCGCTCTGCTTGCGGAAATGAAGCATTCATTCGGGACGAAGTAGCGCGCTATCTCTCCTTGGTACCCTTCGCACAGCCGCCGCATGTGCCACAGCCCGCTTCGACTATCGTGCGTCCGCTCCGCCGCGCCATCGAGCAAGAAATCGCCGATGTAATGCCCAACCAACGCCACCATGTTCCTGCGCCTGTGCCACTGAGCTGTACCGAGGTCGTGGCTCCACCCCAACAGTCTCTGGCACCAGCACCGCTCAGCTACACTTGAGTCGTCGCGAGGCCCCACCCGCTCTCTGCGCCTGTGCCCCTCACTTATGCCGACGTCGTGGCTCTGCCACCAGTGCAGCCCGCTATACTGTCATATCACCAGCCGCTCCATACAGGGCGTGCTCCGACATGGGTGGGTCCCGCCACAGCGAACCGGTGGCGGACGTCTGACAACCGGCCTATATGCTTAGCCGGCGGCTACGCCGGTCACGTGGTTCGTTTCTGTAATCGTGTGCAGCCGCCCAGCGTCGCATCATCCATGCCAAACCGTTCGCCCCGTCCATCTTACGACCCAGCTTCCGTAGTGTCACCGGCATACCGCCCGCCGCCGAACACCCGCCGTTCCCCATCTCCACGCCGGCGCTCGTTATCGCCGATGCGGCCTCGTGCCGCCCCTCGGCATGAGGAAAACAGTCGCAGTCCACGAGGCAAGGGCTGCGAAAACGTCTAAGTGTACAAGTCCTCATTGCAGCCCATTAAATGTGATAGACGTGTTTGTCGACGGTGTCCGCGCGTCTACTCTCGTGGACACAGGAGCAGCCGTATGTGTTATAGACGCTACACTTTGCCGCTTACTTCGGAAAGTCACGACGCCTCTGTCCGGACTATCCCTTCGCACAGCCAGTGCTCAGCATGTTCGACCCTTGGCGTCTTGCACTGCTCGTGTAGAAATTCAGGACGTTGTCTACGCCATAGAATTCTTGATCCTTTCCTCCTGCTCTCACGATGTCATCCTCGGCTGGGATATTCTCTCGCGCCACAATGCCGTTATCGATTGCGCACGGGCCGAAATAGAACTATCGCCGCTGCTCCATTTGACGCCCACTGACGCTCCGCCGCTTTCCAGGAAACTGATCGTCGAAGCCGACACTCAGATCGTGTCCTCAATGATCGTGTCTATGCACTGCAGTGGCCTCTCGGACGCCATTGCATTACTTTCGCCGTCTGGCCGTTTCCTCGCACGGAAGGGCCTGTTGCTACCGTTTGTGACCGTGGACATCAACAAGGGCACTAGCACAATTTTCGTTTGTAACACGTGCCCATACCCTGTCATGCTGCTCCGAGGAGAATGTGTTGGTACCGTGGAAGCCATCGACGACGTCCAAGTTATCGACGTGCCCGACTACCCGAATTGCGCCACCTACCGTACGCTCAGTGCTGTTTCTACATCTGACGCATTGCCCAGAGATGTATTTGGTTCTTCTATCGGTGGAACCCTTACAGCGGCCCAGCGTTCCCAGCTGCTGTCCCTCTTGGAAGAATTTCGTTCGTCTTTCGACGTGGGGCAAGCTTCCTTGGGTCGGACTTCAACTGTAACGCACCACATCGACACTGGCTCTCACCCACCATTGCGACAACGCCCCTATCGCGTTTCTGCCAGCGAACGTCGTGTGATTAACGAGCAATTCGACGACATGCTTCGGCGCGAAGTAATTCGGCCCTCGAAAAGTCCATGGGCTTCTCCTGTCGTACTTGTTACAAAGAAAGACGGCTCAGTAAGGTTTTGCGTCGATTATAGCCGGTTGAACAAGATCACTCGTAAGGACGTCTATCCCCTGCCACGCATAGACGACGCAATTGACTGCCTGCAAGGAGCCGGGTTCTTTTCATCTCTGGAATTGCGCTCCGGGTATTGGCAAGTGCCTATGGATGAAGTCTATCGACCGAAAACAGCCTTTATCACGCCCGACGGCTTGTACGAGTTTAACTTCATGCCTTTCGGACTCTGTAATGCGCCCGCGACATTCGAGCACATGATGGACACATTTCTGCGAGGCTTAAAGTGGCACACATGTTTGTGCTATCTTGACGATATTGTAGTTTTCGCCGCCCGATTTCCCCACGCACCTCGAACGCCTCCGGCGTGTTTGGACGTGTTTATCGAACGCCGGCCTACAATTAAATAAAGAAGTGCCGATTTGCTGCACGGAAACTCACGATACTTGGCTATGTCGTATCCAAGGAAGGAATTCTCCCCGACCCCGACAAACTTCGCGCCGTTGCCGAATTCCCCAAGCCAACGCCCATCAAGGAATTGCGCAGTTTCATCGGTCTATGCTCGTACTTCAGACGCTGCATTCGTAATTTCGCCGCCATCGTATCGCCCCTCACGAAGCTCCTAGGGGACCACAGGCTCCTCACCTCGTGGTCATCAGAGTGCGACGAGGCGTTCACGAGTCCTCGTCGTTTGCTGACTTCACCCCCCCCCCCCCCCCAATTTTGCGCCACTACGACCCGACGGCCCCTACAGAGGTCCACACAGATGCCAGCGGTGTTGGCCTTGGTACTGTCATCGTGCAACGCAGGCAAGGGTACCCTGAGTATGTCGTCGTTTATGCCAGCCGAACGCATACGAAAGCCGAGAACAATTACACCGTGACAGAAAAGGATGTCTTGCGATCATCTGGGCTCTTACTAAGTTCCTGCCATATTTGTATGGTCACCCATTTGATGTCATCACCGACCACCACACACTATGTTGGCGGGCGTCATTGAAAGATCCGTCCGGTCGTCTTGCACGTTGGGCACTTCGCCTGCTAGACTACGACATCCGCGTACTCTACCGCAGCGGACGACAGCACTCGGACGCCGATGCCCTCTCGCGCTCTCCCTTGGCTGACAACAATATATCTCAGTTGACTGTGTCATCCATCGACCTTCGCACCATCGCTTCCGAGCAGCGCAAGGACCCCTGGATTGCGTCGCTTATAGGCTGGCTCTCTGATCCATCGGCCAGGCCAACAACCCGCGCGTTGCGCCGTCAAGCTCACCATTTCGCCATTCGCGACTACCTGCTTCACCGGCGCAGTTACAGCTCCGACGGCCGCCAGTGGTTGTTAGTAGTGCCTCGCAGCCTGCGTTCCGAAATATGCGCAGCTTTCCACGCCGATACCCAGTGTGCCCACTCTGGCGTTTTCAAGACTTACCAGCGCCTTCAACAGCGGTACTACTGGCGAGGTATGTACAGCTACGTTCAAAAGTTCGTACGCTCTTGTCCCGATTGCCAGCGCCGGAAATCTTCACCTCGCCTCTCTCCAGCTGGGCTGCAACCTTTACCTTGCCCCACCCGGCCCTTTGGGCGCGTCGGTATAGATTTGTACGGTCCCCTTCCCATGACATCGGCTGGAAACGCTTGGCCATTGTGGTGGTTGACCACCTTACGCGATACGCTGAAACTGCGGCGCTTGCGGCAGCTACAGCGCAGTGCCGTTGCCTCCTTCCTGCTTCGTCGATTCATCCTACGTCATGGGCCACCCCAGGAGTTGCTCAGTGACCGCAGGCGTGTCTTCCTCTCCGAAGTAGTTGAAGCTATTCTAAAAGAGTGCCACGTTGTTCATCGCACAACAACGGCGTACCATCCTCAAACCAATGGACTCACGGAACGGTTCAACCGTACGCTGGGCGACATGCTCTCAATGTACGTCTCCTCCGACCACACAAACTGGGACGCCATTCTGCCCTTCGTCACCTACGCGTACAATACCGCTACGCAGAGCACTACTGGTTTTTCGCCATATTTCTTATTGTATGGCCGGCACCCATCGCACACCATTGACACAACGCTACCATACCGGCCCGACGCATCTGAATGTGCGCCCATTTCTGATACGGTGAGACATGCCGAAGAGTGCCGCGACCTCGCCCGGGCTTTTACCTCCAATGACCAAGAGCGCCAGAAGAACACTCGCGGTGACACCACCTCTGCGCCCACCTTTCTTTCTGGAGCGCTTGTGTGGCTCTCAGTTCCTTCCGCTGCTCCTGGTCTGTCTTCCAAGTTAATGCCTAAGTATGAAGGTCCCTACCGCATCGTCGAGCGTGCATCACCCGTCAACTATGTGATTGAGGCCGTTGAACGATCTTCCAACATGCGCTGTCGCGGACGCGACATTGTCAACGTCGGGCGCCTCAAGCCGTATTATGATCCCCTAATAGTGACGAACTGTTAGGTCGCCGGACGGCTCCCTTTTTCGTCCCCGGGGTAATTGTAGTGAAGAAGAGAGACGATGCAGTGGGGCATCCTTACCAGCGCTGTTTAGTCCATGGGTCAGTCTCTCTAGCGCATCGCTCGGACTACGCCACTCCCGCTCGCGGTTCCCTGAACTGATCGAACGGTCATCCTTAACGCTTGCGTGCAATAAACGCCTTTACTGTAGCAAGAAAGCTCCAATTGATTTGTACATCGGAAATCCAGTGAGACAATCGCGTAGTTGGAAACACCATCTTTCAAGCTCTGCTGAGCCGCCATTGCTGTTTTGAATAACTGGCGCTACTTCTTAACGAGGTCATTTGGTGCAGGGTTGTAAACAGCCTTACGAGTGAGTACGTAGTATAGGCGATAAAAAAGGACAGTCCCCTACTTCGATTGGAATTCGCCTGACCTGAATAGATAGAAAATCCTCTGCAACTCTCTTTGCCGTTGCACCATGCATCGGGAACTACCTGCGTTGTTATTGTGTACCTTTTCAAATGCCCCATATTGCCAAACTTACCATCTCGTTAACTGTGATTGGCTGAAAGATTGGCTACGGCCTATCCGATTGGTTCAAAAGGCCGTTACTGCCTAATTTGAAAATGTGGTGGAATTCAAGTGCGCTCAGCATACAGCTACTGGTGTAACGGTCGGCACACAATAGCAAACTTTTGAAACAGCCCTTACGGTGACAATCGTCCGATAACGTTCTTATATATACTATCACGGCTTACATCCCTGAACACAAATCGGGCAGGTGCAGCCTTGGTTTCTCCATATAGCTATATATCTTGGCCGGCCATGCCAATTCGAAACCAGTCGTATGAGTCAGCGCTTACACAGAGCCAGCTAGCTACGGCTGTGATCAGCAAGGCATTTCGTCACATGTACGCTGGTGTCAGTCGGAATTCAAGTGGTTCTTGACGTAATGAGCGTCTGTAATGTTTTTGACAATAAAGGCGAGACGACGGCGCTCCCTTTGGGCGTGCTTGTTATTAAGGAAGAAATGGTGGGCATGATAAACATTCTTGTAAAATAGAACATATCACGACTGTTCTGAAAGTTTCTAAACTGCTTCAAGGCGATGTAGGTAGCAGCTTTTCCCGTATGCAATTGCTATTTTGACGTTCAGTTAAAATATTTAAATTCTTGGAATCAACGTTTTAAAACCGCAGTCTTATTATCAGGCATTACATAGTGGGCGACGGCGTAATATATTGGACCACCTCGGTTTCTTAATTGGACAAATATATTTATTAGTCTGCCTGAAAAGGCTAAGAAATATATTCAAAAATAAAACAATAAAAATCTACATCGGCGTTTTTTCTTTCCCGGCCCATCGAAATGCGGTCTCGACATGCTGCCGATCACTGCAACGCGATAGTCACTCGCCTACCTTGGCGGCTGCAAGGCGTTCAGCGTCGCACACGATTCTAAAAATGAATAAAGGACTGAAGATAAGTGGCGCCTACAGCAATATGCATCCTCCATAAAAGGTAGTCGGAGCATAGAGCGCATTGTGGCACAACCGTGTGGTATCGGCAAGTTTGTTATTTATTGTTTAAACGATGCCCTGGAGAACAGAGTCCCGTAGCTACTTTGAGAACTCGCAATTTACGATTAACAGCAGTCCATCAAAGGGCGGCAACAGTAGGTACAATGTTGAACAGTGAAGCAGTATACCCAGCTGTGTTGCAAACTCTGAATTGTTATTTCACACCGTTATGATGATCAGATCATACACAAATAGAGCGCACATTTGATGTAGATTAGCTCGGTTTATCGCAGAATCCTCACTAACATGCAGAATATTATAACGTCGAGGCCTCTTGAAATTAACAACTACAGGCCCGTGTCTTTAACTAGCACCTGTTGTAAAATATTCGAGCACATTACCTTTGAGGCCATTATTACTTACTTGGAAAATAACAATTTGCTTTATCCCCAACAATACGGCTTTAGATCTAGTTTATCTATTGTAACCCAACTAGCTGAAATAACGGATGAAATAATTAGTACACTCAATATAAAAGGCCGAACGAACGCTATATTTTTGGATTTTTCGAAAGCATTTGATGTCGTTCCTCATCAAGATTTACTAACAAAAGTAATAGCAATTGGCATTGAACAGAAAGTAGTGGCATGGATTGAATCTTACTTAAGAGATAGAAAGCAGTGTGTTGCCGTAAATGGGAGTGTCTCCGAATATTTGGATGTGTGCTCGGGTGTTCCACAGGGCTCGGCCCTAGGGCCTCTCCTTTTCTTGGTACATATTAATGGTGTTCATCGTTGCGTCGAACCACCAATCCAGATTAAACTATTTGCAGACGACTGTGTTGTATACACAGTCATAAATAACCGAGATGACCAAATTAAACTGAATAATTCTTTACAGTCCATTGATGCGTGGTGTGCAAGGTGGGGCTTAATAGTAAACACTTCTAAAACAGCTTCCATTACGTTTAGCAGCAAAAAGAAGCCCCTTGACTTTACTTACTTCTTAGGAAACGTTAACCTCAAGAGAACCAACAAAGTTAAATGTTTAGGCATCACACTTACAAGTAACTTCAATTGGGAAGCGCATGTTGAAAATGTATGTCGGGGAGCGCTACTGAAATTGTTGTTTTTGAAAAGAAAGCTGCGTAATATCCCTTCTGCAGTAAAACTAAATGCATACAAATAGCTAGTACGACCGAAATTGGAGTATGCATCGCTTATTCCGACCCCTAGCCAACAATACTTGATTAACGAAATCGAAAGCGTACAGAATTTAGCTTTGCGTTTTATTTATTCTGATTACTCCCGTCATTCTAGTGTTAGCAACTTACGTAATAGGGCCAACCTACAAAAACTTGAGCAGCGCAGGATCATATCTAGATTAACAATTATTTACCAACTTTATGACGAGAACTTTAAACTATCACGGGAACGATATCTTGGGATTCTTTCAAACGATCAGAGAGAACACATCACAGTAAAAGTATTAGAGAACCAGTCAGCCACATTAATGTGCACAAGTTCTCTTTATTTCCTCGCGCAATTTATTATTTGAATATGTTATCTGAGGAGGCAGTAAACGCCATCTCGTTGGAATCATTTGTTGAAAGTATTAGAAATATCAACTTCTATTAAATTTGAGTCCAATAGTGGAGTACACTCCGAGTTGATGATATTCCTTTCTTGGAGCATTCATTTATGTCATCTATGTCCAGTGTATTGCCATGTTTTTCCACTTTTGTATGTATTATATTTTTGCAACTATGTGAAGTAGTTGATTTAAATTTACTTCTCTTGTTTGTATCCACTCCTGCATGGGTCCAAGAAAGGCCTACAGTATCTGTAAATAAAAAAATTACCTTCATATGGACATGACATCCAGTCGCCCGGAGACGTCTGTCAGCCGTAGGCCTTGTATTATCGTTCACATGGTATTGATGTCTATAAGAAAACGAAAACTGACAATGCGGTCAGTGATGCGGAATAAGCGGTTGGTTGTGTGGCCGTGCTTGTCCACGGTAGTGCTAGTGAGGATCGGTCGTGACGCTTGACTCAGTGCCACGACTTCAGAGAATTGTATCTACGCCCAGTACAAGGAAAACGGCCAACATCAAATGCCACTTTTACGATGAAGTTCCAAGACTTCTCCAAATAGGTGTCATCGGAAAGTTGATGTAGAGACGCGAGTGAGCCAGGCCTCTGGCCAGAACTCCATGACTGTCTATGCCAACTTCTCTGATGCACTGAGGGATAATGAGTATCGGATGTAGAGAAGTAGCTTGCAACGTTAATAGCATCAAGTTTGTTATCCATTGTCTCGTGGGAAGCTTAGACTGCGTATTCTAATGGGCTTTGACAAGGGTAATTTGTAAGTTTTCCAGAACATGTTGAAAGAGCAACTCCCGCAAAGTGGTCGCATTCAGGCAAGCTGCCTTATGCACAAGTAGATGTTGATATGAACCGATGAATACCGTTGGATATCTGCAGCCTGGCTTGACGTCGTACCGAAGACGTGCTGTATACTGTGATACTTGGTGTGAGGTGCCCCGGAAGAGCCTTCATTCTTTTATGCGGGGACTCAAGGGCTGCGGCTAGAATGTCATGGACCTCGGCCGTACCATGTAATAGAAATTCTCTGAGAAGCCGCCAGTATTTTGAAAAATTCGAGGTGATGCGACTCCTACAGAACTTGTTATCGCCTTGGGTGACGTTAAAGCCGTGTTTTCAGTTTACATCTGCAGTGGAATGATGTTAGCTGTTGCTCCGACAACATTAGCGAGTGGCATAGTGTGAACTCCCACCAAGGAGTTATCAGAGGTTGTTTGGGTCTTTGGTTTCTAAGGAATCAATGATCGCATGCGTCCGAAGACGGGTCACCACTAACAATTAGCTACTAGGTACCGCTTAAAGCCGCCTTCAATTGACCCAGCGGTGGACCAAGAAGTAAGGGATCATTTTATGCTGTAGCTCATCCAGGCTTGCTGAACTTTGGGCGCTTGACTGGTCTTGAAGAAAAAACGGGTACCACAAATGGCCATATATCCACTTCTACGGACACATGACTACAACTTCCCTCTAAATTCAAATAGTAGTGAGGTTCTTGTTTTAAAGTATACACGGGAAAAGAAGTGCTATCATTTTTTCGCCAAGCGCCCATGGTTCGCCTAGAGAGCTTGTATGCCTTTCGGTCGTCATCACGGCCACCTCGCCATCCCCAGCTTCACCACCTTCCAACGGCGAAGAAAAAAAAAAACGCTACAGTGGTGACTTGAACCCAGGACACTGCAGCAGTATACCTTTGAGAACCAGGTGCTCCGACCTGAACTATATCTCGAAAAAGCAACACTGGACATTGAATGCAAATTTTGCACTGCGCACAAACTATTGACGTGGTGGCGCTTGTGCGTGTATTTTGACGGCCGACAAGTAATATTGCAGTGGACAATAATGACGATGTGCATCGCATAGAAGTAGCGATGCAACAGTGCGGGGCCTATCCATCAATTAAACACACCTTGTGGGAATGCCGTGCAAACGCCATCTTCAAGAACACGATACTTTCCAAATTACCATACAACCAGCGTTCTGGCAGCTGGGAGGAGAGGACCACTCCCCCAATAACGTTTGAAAAGCTATGGTTGCCGCTTCTGGTACAGCTCGTCAATAACGTGCTGGGCCAGGAGGCATTAACCCACCAGGATGCCCGGACTTGGGCTTTAGTTCCTTCGGTGCTAATAAATATTATTTCTCTTTCTCTCCGTAAATAATTAATTTCTAGCGTGACTCACTTTAATCAGAAGTTGATGTTTCAGCTTGGTAAGTGCTTGTAAAAAGTGTGGTAAGTGCATGCTAACACAAAATTGTTAAGTGTTGTTTCTCACATCAGAGCTGTTTAAGCTCTTAGTTAGACCGCGTAGTGTGGACAAAAAGCTGCGCCTGGCGATGATGTCACCGCGCGTTGCCTAGCAACCACCTCGTGCAGCGGCATGAGCTTCGCCTCCTCTCCGTGCCGTGCACACATTGCCTTGACACGGGTCGTATAGGAGAGGGAAGGAGAGCGTGCGCGCGGCGCGCGCTATGGTCGGGAGAGTGAGAAAATGAGAGCGAGATAGAGTGAGAAAGAAATTGTAGCAGCTCCAATGAGGCAACGCGGAGAGCTGCTACCGACGCCGTTCGCGTTTCTCCGTGTTGGCGCTGCACGCGCGTGGTGTATGTGACTGCCGCCGGCGCCTTTGGCGGCGGCTCGGCAGGTCACCAGCCAGGCCCCGGCAAGTGTGGAGACGCAGTTTGGCCGTGACGTCACCGGGGAGATAAAGCTCAGAGCCGCCGCAACGGCGGCACAACTCTCGTTGCCTTTGTGGCGAGTACATGTAGCCTTGACGTGGGACGACCAAAAAAGATCTGGACACCCGAAGAAGAAGCCGCTCATCTTGAAGCGCGACCAAGCGAGAAGCTGCGCGTCAGCGGCGAGCCGATTTGGAATACCGTGCCTAGCAGCACTTAGCATTTCCTAGCAAAACTTAGCAAGCCTAGCAAAACCTGGAAGGAACAAGGTCGATCACCAGCTCCGTTGTTTACTCGAGCCTTGCACCACTAGTGCAAGCTGCCCAAATTGTTTTAAACTTTCGTCTTTGTACAAATTATATCTTGCAATTTGTTAAGGTTATTGTGAAGGTTCCGTCACATTTTTTGTGTTGCTATTGTCAATCGATAGGTGCAAGTTTAGGTATTAAAGTATTGAGTCATCATCTGCACGGTTACATTTTTAGGAACTCACTATAGTCAGGGAGCGCTTTATTATAAGCATAACACCAAAGTGACGGGGTAAAGGACGCCGACGCACAGACTGGGTAATAGTCAACCTCTTTGTCCGTTTTCATGGTACCGCGAAAAATGTTAGGCTCATGAATGTGGGATCGTGCCTTCAAATCGCGTCCTGAGGAAATTTTTTTACAGCGCATCTCTTAATGCCCTGTTCCTACAGCTAGCGTTAGGGGCGTAATCGAGGGAACGAGCACAACAGCGAAGGATGAAAGAGAAAATCGTAGTGCCAACGAATGCTACAGGGTGGCGCCAGCATACCAGGCGAAATCCGTTCATTTCTTCGTCTTTGTATGTCACTGATTTTCATCGGTTAGCAAATGCACGACCCGTCTGCATCTATCAGATCTTTCTCAAACGACTGTCGATGGTTCTGTCCGTTGGTTGTTGTCACGAAAGTTTTTTTGTAATCTGATTGTATGCGCGAAGCGAATTTTGTTGGGCTTTATGGAAACGAGGCGGGCACCAGCGATTAATCTGGAACCTTCAACGAGTAATGTATAAAAGCCCACGCGCTTGACGGGCAGATCAAATTTTCGACGACCGCCGACTTTGCTCGCCCGCTCTCGTTGTGCTTGATTCTTACGTGCCGCACGAGACAGATGATCCGCGCCAGCCAATAAATAGCGAAATGCAAATACATCTAGAGCTGCACTCAAAGTTCGCATTAGTGAGTATCGTAATCATGGGTGAATTTTTTCAAATGTAGCTGCATCATTTTTTTTTCGTCTTTTGACTGTTCCGTGCCGGTTATCTTGTCCTATACTTAAACGCCACGCCTGACACTGTGGGTTCCAGCAAGGAGGGCAAAGCGAACTGTCGTATAACACAGAGGCTGCTGTAGGGACCTTAGGTAGATGCCACTTCAGGGGCCGCAGACCAATGAATAATGACTCGTTACTACGTTGTTACCATGGGCCTCGATCAGACGGGCCCCAAACCACTGACTACCGAAATTAAGTCCACATAACATGCGATGAAACGAACAATAAGGCACCCAGTTTCCTTGGCAACTAACGCTAAGTTGGTACACATATTATTCTATGGAATAATATGACGCGTCCCCTTACAATAGTGAGTATCTACTCGTTATTCGCGGTACTCTTTAGAGCTGTGCTGTATTTTCCGGTTAGTTCTGTCCAAAAAACATATTTATTATGGCTAATTCAAGGATCTGCACTAATTGTTGCACCACTAAATGTTGGCTGACAAACAGAAGATCAAGTGCAGCACTACCACGGGTAGATTCGCGCATAAGTTATTAAACTTTGTGGGAAAGCATAATAGCTAGCACGCCATCACATAATCATGAAAATCGATAAGGAAGGTTGGCCGAGCATATCGAGGGCAAATTGGAGTCCCCTGTGATTAGTACGTTTTTCTTACGTGTTCTTGTTTTTCTTACGTTTTCCACGTTCGCTTTCGTCATCTGATCTGATCGTTCACTCGGTTACGAGGGGCAATGCCAACGCTGGCCGCTGGAACAGGCGCCTGAGAGCTCTGTGAGTGAGTGAGTGAGATAACTTCATTTGAAATTCAGGGATTGGAAGGCCTGGGCCTGGGTCTGCCTAGATGGCCACTGGATCGCTGGAGTGCCCTAAGTTGGTCTTTGAGTTCTGAGATGAGCAGCGCTTCCGACCACCGCACCCGCCGATTTTCAGGGGAGACTGCCCGTTTATCTTGATATATTTTACATCCCCATCCCCCGAAGAGCTGTGCTTAAAAAAATATTCTGCTGATCCGGCTTTTCAATGGCGAGCTTATAGGATCAACAATTTGGTAGACGACAGAGCCTACAATATATCTTTTTTTTTTGATGTCTGCAACACCACCACAATTGCGTTGTAGTGCACGTTAAAGAACGCCAGGTGCTGAAAATAATCCGGAGCCCTCCACTACGGCGTGCCTCATAATCAGAACTATTCTTGGCGCGCTAAACCCCAGGAAGAAGAATACCACCACCATGAGAACTTCTTTGTTGTCTGAATATCTGATAATACCGTGTGATGACATCATAATCGTCCACCTAGTCAGCGTGCCACGTCTCCGTGTTAATTCACATGATTGGAGCCTAGGAAAGCTAAACGAATTCCAGGTTTCTATTTTGAAATGTGTTCTTGCATTGAAAGAGACCTAGCGGAACTGAGGTGTTTTTAGTGCTTTTATTGAAACACCAGTTTTCAGTACCCATCCTCTTTCGTTCTTGAATGAGATGCATTATCCTAAACGAAAAATGTTGTCAACTGTCACTTAGACGTCAAAGAGCAAAGCTTTCGTGATTTTGTGTAAGATTGAGCGATTTGCCAGAATAACTCACGTTTTCAAATATCGTCTGCGCAATCTGCGTTTTCCAAACGTACCGGTGATTATTTAGGCTGCTTGCTTTTTCGCTGACTGCTTCTTGTCCCACATTGGGCCATGTCAAGAATCCTTTCGGTTCAATGAATGACGTGTCATAGACCGACACGTAATGCCTATGTCATCCTTGAACTACTCATTATTAACTTTCGTTCGTAATTCTGATTCAGATTCATTGCTACTATCCAGAACACCAAAAACTGTCAGTTAGAACGACGGCTTCTATTTTACAGGTTCACAAGCGTTGCCTGGCGCGGTTGAAGAAGCTTTTGCGAATTTGTAAAGGTAAAATTCAAGGTTATAATTTCGCGTACTCTCATTTATACCTCACTCATACTAGCTCCGACACTTGTTACAGTTAGAAAGTTGTATCACTCGTTTTGTTGCTCAAGCAATTATTTAGGTCAGCAGTGTCTGATAACGTGTGTTCTCAGACCTTCCAAAATAGTCTGAAACAATTCATCAAGGGATGGTCGTGGGATCACTTCAACATCGCCGCAAACGACAAAGTTACATGACGAAAGACTATGCGCCTGCATTAAAGAATAAATTTCGTGGGCACGGCAGAACAACCAGAAAATTTCATTATTAGTAATTGTAGAGATAAAACTAACCTGTACAACAAAAACCGAGCACATTGCGAGCATTGTACCTGTAGTGCTTGTGCTGTGCGCATGACCGGTTCCTTCCCGAAGCTTGGCTTTTTGACAGAACGCGGCCGATGACGTCAAGAATCCAGTAAATCTAAACTGGAAACTCGGTGACGCAGCTGTTCAAAGCGGCCGGGGTTGTTCTGCGGCTGCATACATTCAGGTCCCGGTCACAGAATTCTCTACAATAATTGCAAAAGTTTAATCTGGCGCTGCAATCTTTCAGCCACCAAGGGAATGATTGTAAGCAAATGGATTTGTCTGATCTTAGAAACTGCGACTTCAGACGTCCTTGTGGCTCCGTTTCTCACTCTTTTGCTGCTTTCAATGGCGTAAATTCCAAAGAACTTTGGACTTGTTTTGTAAAAGGAGGGGGAAATAAGTCTGCATAAACGCATAATCACTGCTAATTAGAGTGATTACGCTTGTCGATGCGTCCGCGGCGCCGTGCTTTCAATATCGGCGTTCTGTGCTAGAGGTCATGTGTTCGAATCCTACCATTGGACAATTCGAATAGAGTTTATTTATACTTATAAAGCGGTACTTTCTTGAAAATAATAAGTAAGCAAAGTCACGAAGCTGTTTGAAGCCAGAAGTACCAAGTTTAGCCATATGGGTATACTAACAATCATTCCCATGCTGGCAACAACAGCCTTGCGTGCAGCTCCCTTTGATACAGGCGCCAAAGTTCCCTGTAATTCTTCTGTGAAGTTGCATGACATCGATGCAGGAACCGCAGGCACTCGTGAGCAGCAGCAGAGCCTGCACAACAAAAAGAATGCCACATCATGACCGATGTGCTGCCATTGCTTGTACCATGCCCTCTCATTGAACGAGGCTTCTTGTTTATATTGGCGGAAATAAGAACAAATTATGAGTAATGTGTCAGTCAAGTTAAAGGTGTGCGGGGTAACTACCGCCTTTGGGATATACTACGTGCGCCAGCACTATAGGCGACGGTGTGCGTGTGTTTTGTAAGAAGCGCAAAGTTTGGCTAGCTGCATTGGCATTACTACAAAGGACACAAAGAAGAAATTTCGCGGAAACAGGGGGAGCGCTATGGTGAATCAATGAATTAGCATATTGTGTGTGCATCCAATACAGCTTCTTAAAAGTTAAGATTTTTTAGCAACCTTCTTGAGAGCGTTACATGGCCGTGTCGAATATATTTTCCAATATTCGCAGGGAACTCTTCGCACAACGATCGTAATATTTAGCGGTACTTGGGGGAACTTGAGAAGTAATGTGTATCGAACGTTTATCGTTTCTGCCCTACGTAGGAGCAGGACAAGTAAATAGTGAACCTTTGTTTATTCGGTATTTTCATGCGGTAGTTTTCCTAATGTCTCCCCTCAGCTCCTCCGGGAATAAAACACAATGTCTTTATTTTGCTAAAATTAGAGAAAAATATCTTTTTTTAACTAGAAAACAAGGTGAAGGATGAAATATATCAAATACCTCTTCCGAATTTCCAAACGTTTGGCACATCTGGCTGCCTTACTGCATTTGAGTCTAAACTTGAATAAATATCGTAAAGTGCTTCTCCCCTCGGCATCATGAGCTGTGTAACACTGCAAAATCATGCAGACGAAAATTTACCCTGCGCAGCCGAATGAAATTGAAAAACTAAATGCTTCAAGGTGATGTGGCCTTCCGACTACACATCTTTTGAAAAATATACTAAAGGCACACTTCCGCGCAACTATGCGTGACAACGTATTTTGAGAATAGATGACCTAATAAACAATAAAAGCTTTATCGCTTGTGAGTGAGTAAACACACCTAATGCTGACACCGCAGAATAACATACCGCATGACCTACTTGATAAGCAGTAGCGGTACCTTATTCTACAGTCTCTTGCATAAAGCTGTGTCATTTATTCAGCGATCTGTTTTTTTAATTCACAGCGCCTGCGGAAATTTCACAATGGTATTGACCGTGTTTCTGCTCACGTGGATCAGCGCTGCTCTGTTGTGGCTCGTTCGGAAGCTTTGGTTGGGAAATCGCTCACTGCCTCATGGCGCGAAACTCCCACCTATGCCACCGGCAAAGTCCATACTGGGTCACGTCGAGTTAAACGACCCAGACTTCCATCGCACGAAAGCTCTTGAGTGGGCCAGATCGTATGGACCAATCTACAGGTAACAACTTTTTTTGTTGTTGTTGTTGTTGTTGTTGTTGTTATTTGTTGTCATTCGTATGGCGACTCCAGGCGAATTTCTGCCGTCATCGTACCCGTCGGCGTCGCGTGATGCTGTCTATAACTTGCAAGTGCAATAATATCGCAGTCGCGCGCCGTATGCTGTAGGTGTGGCGGAAAGCGTGGAAGAGTGAGCGGAGAAGAACGGCGGCTTGTTGCGGCGGCGTCCTTTCGAGCGCTTAAGAAGGCGCGTAAGGAGACGGTGCTCAACAGGTTCCTACGCGCGCAAAGGCGGAGCGGGAGGTGTGCGCGCACGATGTGTCAGATGTGTCCATGTTTCCTGTGTGCGCGTGGGAACGTCATTGTTAATTTAGTGAGCATGCGAATGCGTTCCGCAGTTTAAGCAGCGGGTAAAACCACTAACCTTAATTCGTACAGGAGTCTAATTTTCGCAATCAATGGTTCGCCTTTCGGTTGAAACTTCGACCTTTCTTTTCTAAATAGGGGGTTCAAGGTGCCAAAACTACGTTATGATTATTCATCTGGCACGCCGTAGTGTGCATTTATTGGCGTCATCGAATAAAGGCAATGAGTACTTCTCCATCCCATGTACGCCCTGTCGGTAGTACCGGGGCATTTGAATGTCAAAGAGCTGTGTAAGTTAATTGCACGAACTCTTCCATTCGTGTAGAGCGTCCAGTGCCAACTGTTCTTCCCATTCAACACCTTTTCTCCGAAGGTTTTGAAAAGATACCTTCATCCTTATTGTGAAAGGTGTCCACATACCAAGAGTGTCCTATAGGTGAGAGGTCGTCTATAGCATGAGCCCCTTGGTACCAGCGGTTGAACAAACTCATAGCGTTTCCCGGACTAAACGAAAGTACGTCGGTGTCAGGATGCCATACCAATCTCAGGAGTTTCGGTACTCCTGCCAGTTGTCCGAGAGGTAACTCCGGAGGTTGCGTCGATTCTGTGCCAAGAACGCATGGGTCGTCCGAAGCCCAGTTGTGTAGCTTCATAGAGGCACATGCGAATATCTCGGTGGCTTCTGACCGCAGCTTGTGCGCGTCTTCTACGGAGTCCGCTCCTGTTAAAACGTCGTCAAAATATATTGAACCCCACAGTATTTTTGCAGTTTCAGAGCAAGCAGACGACGCTTGATCAAGATGATGACGGATGGTCGCCGCCAAAAGAAAGGGACTACAGGTCATGCTGAATTGCACTCTAGTCATACGCCAGATGCCAACGGTAGACAACTGTTGTTAATTTGGCTTGGGTACTTTATCGAATCACAGGTAGCGCAAAGCGTCTCGATCTGTGCTGGTGATGCTTATTTGCAGAAACTCTTTTTCGATGACTGCTACTAAAGCAATGCGAAGTAGCAGTCATCGTAGCAGCCCTATGCAGTAGCAGCCCTATGAGATCGGCATTGAGGTTTGGTCCGGAGTTCAGGCTGTCGTTGAGCGAGAGCTCTCCTTTTTAACGCGACAGCGTTAAGGGTCTCGTGTCGCAGAAAATCCGGCGTTGGTGTCGGCGTCGCTGTCGGCGTCAGCGCAGGCTTCCGCGGCCACGAAAATTATACCCAACCACACAGGCCCTCCGAATATATTTAGGTACGTGTATATGCTACACCGTCTTATATGACATGCGGTATATGCGGGTTATATTGCCATACCATTCTATCATTATAGTTGCTCCTACATTGTCTTGCATTCTTCGCAAAGCTATTTCTCCGAATTTACAGAATGACAATCCACAAAGCAATGTCATGAAACAAAACACCCAAAGCGCATGCCTTTTATGTTAAATCTTCTCAGACTGAAGTATTAAGAGTGCTAAACAAAAACGGAAACCTGAAAATTATGTAAATGTTTTAGCGCGGATGTGCACTATCTCCGGGATCGCCCCACGCAAGAGGCCTTTCTTATAAAAATCTCGCCTTCGTCCATAGCGTTCGCCGCCATTGTTTCCCGATAACCATTACGGTTGTATAAACTGGAGATGTCGGGAAGCGAGAGAACCAGTCAGGGATCTTTTAATGCTATCGCGTTCCCCTTTTAAAAGCGAAGCTTAAGCGTTCTCAAAATTTTCATGTGAAGAAGCATCGAAGACCACCCTTACTCTTGTGGTACGGTCCTCGCGGATTACTACATGGTGTGGCATGTAATACACTGGGTTTTCTGTATTATCGTCAGTGACCTTCTCGGCTACACCATTGTTAGCGTATTTGCGTGTGGCAACATCATATTCTTGCAGAAGCTAAGGGCATCAGCAATGTTTTCGAAGAAGTCGACGGCGACGTATGGTTGAGTGGTTCATAAATCTGACGTGTACGGTAGTTGAGCTTCGCGGACGTCGCGGTGGCTCGATCACTATAGTCTACAACCCAATCAAACTCAGCTTCAGCTTCCGTGGTAGACAGCAGAGGAACGTTGTCGGAGTCAATTGCCCTCAAGTGGGTGTAAAGATGATTGAGATGTTCGCTAAGGATGCAAAGCTGCTCTTCCGTTCCACTGCCTTAGCTAAGTGGTGATTTTATGTCGTTAATAAATCGGCTTAGCTGCGATCTCTCGGCTTTGCCTTTGAGCTTGAGCGCTTCCATGCTTTGACTCCACGGTGAGCAGCCAAAAGTCGGTACGAAGAATCGGTAGGCAGGAAGGCGACCACCTTGGTACCATCGATGTGGTTTGCTGTTCCGATGAGTTTCCGCACCACTTGAAAGAATGAAGCCTCCCGTTGATTATAAAAAGAGGTTTATTAAGAATAAACCGTGGAACGACTCCGTGGGTAGCTGCTGTTGGGCGTGGCCCGAAGCAGGAGAGAGCTTCGTTCCCTTCCTCGTCACTCTTTTTCCAACAAAATTATTATACGCCCCATTACGCGAAAATCTGTCTTCGTGACCAAAAGATAGTACCAAAAACTGCCGATGCCGCAAAGAGTAAAAACACATAAAAATGCTACGATTACCGTCACATACCTCACGGAGGTTCCTGTAATGAAACTCCACAAATGGCCTTGAAAATGAAATTTTGTACAAATCGGTGAGGGTAGCAATCGAACCCGCACCCTCCTGCGCGCGAGATGAGCACGCTATACCCTTACCCACGGTGGCTTTTTTTTTCCATCGTATTTATTACGAACATAAAACGTACATGCGTAAGGTATTTTCATAGCGGCCAAAACAGTTGCGTACACGGGGCTATCACTGTTTTGGCCCTGCCCTACGGCGGCTCCACGGTTCTGTTTACCAAAGGTGTGCCGCATGCGTGCGTGATTGCACACGCCGCGTCTAAGGCATCTCGCTGACTAAAGCTGTGGCCTAGTGTGTGCGTCATTGTGCACGTGATGGCACGGACAATGTAAACTAGGTGGCGCCATGTCATGAAAGTACAAAATGAGTGCGTTCGTGGCATTGCGAGGTCTAAGGGTTGCACATTCCAACAGGTAAGCAGCCTGAAATGTAGGAGCCAAAACATCTTTTTTTCATTCTATTTCATTTAGTTTTGATTGACCCTTGTAGAAATAAAAGTGTTTCTCCCCCCTTACAGTGTTCCGACGTCGGAAACCATTAGGTATAGTGCTAAGCGATTGAAACGCCATACTCGGAGTGCATTGCCGCCGGTTCTTCTCGCGCTTCCGGTAGACACTGGAGAACCCGAGTTTCTGCATTGTATTGTGCTAAGAAAGCGTTAGCCTTTGTGGCGCATTATGAGTGCATATGGCCCCGCAGCAGTCATCTAGCGCTCTACGATGGCGCAAGAAGCGCCAACCGCCATGGGATCATCTTACAGCATTTCAATCGCGGAGCACTGTACTTTAAAAAAAGTGGTGCTCGTTTTTTTTAGGTTTGAACTAAATTTCATGAATAGCGAGAGCTGAAAAATATCATTGGGATTGATATTGATTATGAAAATCTATAAAGCAATCCTTTCGACGCGAGAATGTCACCAACGACTGGGATTGGTTAGTAACAGTTGAGCGGCTTTATGGAAATAATGATGACTAGGTGCAATGAATATGGCCTTTATCCGCCTTAATGTATATTTAAGTGACTTAAATTTCGTTTAGCCGTTCACTGACTGGTGTCGCGACGAAAGGTAAATGGCGCTGCAGAGCTAGACCAACGCTCCAAGGTTTCGCATTACACATGTAATTTCTTAGATAACGGCATTACAGACAACGGCTGACCAGATGGCTAATGAGCTAATAATAGATGTGTTACGAGAAAACATACAACCAGTATAAGTAGCCGTCTCTTGTAATTATTGCTGCAAGCGTGCCAGTGCAATGATAGCCTCAAAACGGGTAGGTCAGCACATTCGAACTTCAACAAGAAAGACAAGAAAAACAAGTACAATGAAAAAGAACTAGATTAGCACTCTAGGATCTATCTAAAGTTGAAAAGTAACGCAACTTTCTGTTTGTTTCATCGACAGAAGTGGTGCCAACAAGGCACACATAGGGACACACCCACCTGAGGCCACTTCTTTCTGTAGAGCCCTAGAAGAGCAGAAGCTTGCCGAGGCGCGTACCACGAAGCGACATAAATGTTTCAACTAAGCTGTACGTTCACAAGTTTTTCCAATTGCTTTCTTTCAGGCTAAGACTACATTTTACGAGCGTGATTGTGCTCAATGATGTGCGAAGCATCAGGATGATTCTCAACAGAACCCAGGTGCTTAACCGGGCACACGGCGTTGTGCACGGCAGTGACCAGTACGTGGGTGAGTGTGTTGAAATTGCAGTTGTCAATTTAACTCGAAAAAGACGCGAGACCGTACTGATGTAATGGCTCGACTAAGAGACGGCGGCCGAGTCTCGTAGTCTTTCAGAATTTGAATGTATTGAGACCTCTGAAAAAGCTGTGGAGTCTGCACAGATGAAAACACTCTAATGTGCCTTCGTGCTAGAGTTTTCAAGTATCGTACTGAAAATGTATGGTATGACGCAGACAGATGGCACGACACAGCGCTGTGGAAGACTATGCGGTATCGATTGTGAATTTTCCGCATGGCCTATTTACATACGAGTGCATATGAGTACCGCGAATTCAAGTTGCAGTATCTCTTCCAACAGTAGCATGACATGAGCCTGAACCTAGGAGGGTAATCAAGAAACTTTGAAAGAACATATGAACACCACGAACCGAGAAGGATGGAACATGGTAACAATTAAATTGCGCATTGTGTTTTACGTGCCATGACCAAGATGTGACTATGAGGCCCGCTGTAGTGGGTGACTCCGGAATAAATTTGACTACCAGGGTTTCTATGCCCTATACACTAGCATTGATGTACTCCGCCTCCACTGAGCTGCATTCTCTGCGGCGGGGATGGAACCCGACACCTTGTGCTCAGCAGCACCTGCCATAGCCGCAGAGCTTCGACAACTTGTGGGAGGAAATAGATACGTCCAATGTTAAGGCAATGGAGGGTTATCCTTTACATGTGTTATTACAAATTTGTTATCAATCGCAGAGTAGGCTCGAGTATCTGATATTACAGCAGAGTTCACTAGAAAGTACAAGTGTCGACAATGTCGTCTATCGAACGCGCCTACATGCTTACATTTAATTTCATTTTGACGAAGATTCGCATGCCAACCGAAACGAAAAAAAATGTAAGCCATATGCCTGGTAAGAGGTATATGTAATAGAAGTAATGCTACAGAAGTATATGTAACAAGAGTAACAGAAGGAATAGCAAGCTTGACGATAAGGGCGGAATATTAGGCTGCGCAATGAGGGACGTCAATTTAGAGGCGCAGCATGAAGTGCACTGATCACAGAGTTAGGTTCTGCTGATATTGATCCGCTTTTTGCGCTGAACACTGCATCATGTAGATGAAGCTAGATGACCTGGATAAGGAGCTGCATTACAGGTAGCAGAACAGGTACGAGTTTTTTTGGATTAAAATAAGGAGAAAGTAGTGTTAAACAAGCGATAAAAAAGTGGAAAATCGAACGTGGACAGCCAAAACGTTCTTGAATATGTTTAGGTTCCCAAGCAGAAAAAATACCGACTGCGTACTCGTCAGGGTTCAGTGATATGCTATTGCCTTGCATATTTTTTCACCTCCAAAAATGGTTACAATCGCGTGCAAACCATTTGCTCGTATTGAACATGATCCTCCTCTTTCACATTGTTGGCCTGTGATATGCACCACAAAATTTGACAAATAATCTTAACACGTAAGGCTCGCCAGCACTAGGCAAATACCATTCACCCTGCACGGGGCAATAGCAATCCACAAATATAGAGTTATTTATGTACAGCAGACATACAGATAAATGTAAACAACTTAGGTGGAGGTGCCGCTATAACGAGTAGCGTCAGGTAGTCGACCTCCGGGTATATAACTGGGAAGACCCCTTCCCCGCATCCACTTTTATCATGATCTGTATTAACAAAGTACAAGCTGTAGAGCTGCGATACAACTAGGTGCAGTTAAGAGGGTATTTAAAAAAATTATTGCACAGTTTTACCAGAAAACGCAAATTGAAATTTGACACCATTCCAGCACACACATTAAAGTCATTTTCATGAATTCATTCAATAAAAATTTAATTGTGTAATTGCATGACGGACATGAAGCATTCAATGCTTAAAAACAACAATCATGCTAAGGTACTAACAGACATCTTGTCATTTTAGTTACAATCAAATCAAGCCAACAAAGAATGAAGGTAAGGTAAGCTTAGAAGAGATTAGCTGTGGATTTAATAGGAACGTAGAATAAAAAGACCTCGCAGGACCGCAATATTCATATCAGGACGGATTACCAGAGAAGCTGTTTAGGCTGCATACATGGACCTTATGAAATCATACATTTTTTTTCATACTGTACCACACTACCCCTACACAAGCGCCACCGTGGTCACCATATTTCTGATGCATCTGCCACAACCGCTGCTGCAGCCGCGCCGGCACCTTCGACGCGCGTGAAATTAAAACGACAGAAGCGCAGACCACGTGTTCAGGCGCCATCGCCACGCTCTTTCCCCCACACCCCTTACCCGTCTGCAGTGCTGTCGCCACCCTCTTTTCCCCTCTGCCAGCTTCCCACGAAAGCGCGTGACGTTATAATCACTGAAACGCAGGCCACGTGTACAATCCGCTCCATTCCTATCCAATCATATCGTCTACAGTCCTGTCGAGGGCACCACCCACTGCAGAGTGGAGGAGGTAACCTACGCTCACGTGCTCTTTTGATTAAAGTTTATTCTCTCTCTCTCTCTCTGTACATTCCTGTCCACGATACAACGCAAGCCGCCCAGGGTTGCCCCCCCCCCCCGGGAGAACGTGCGGGTAATGCATACGTGGGCAAGAAGTAAACAGCTTTGCTGTAAGTAGTGTATGCAAATCAGCGGCACTGGTTGGATTACGTGTGAAGCAAAACTAGGGAAGTGATAAATCAGTGCTACACAACCACTGAAGTTGCGTAGCATTGCGTTTACTTCTAAACTATATATCACAAGTAATCTCATGCAGTATGTCTACCGGCCAAAACGAAAGATTGCTCATTTTATATTACTCTACATTTATTGCATTCTACTGCTTACAAGTTATGTTTAAGTATAAATATCCCATCGCACGGGTACACTGGGGTGTGAGATGTTTATGCAGCAATGTCAGGTAGAATAAAGCAATGTATCATCCTTTTCAAGGGCAGCATGGCGATGATAGTTGTATTCACAGAGGAGCATCCCCGATTCTAGCTACATAGGGTATTCTGTACATGTTGTGTCACGGCGCACCGTACCGATTCGGGACAGTTCACCAGGAATGGGTACACAGTCAGCGGCGTGTACCGACTGGTTAAATAAAAAATTCAGAGCCCTTTCCCTGTCGAAGAAATGGGGGTAAGTGAAGCTTGGAGGCAAGACGACGCTTTCGCAGGCATTCCGCTTCGTTTGCCCTAAAATCAGGGTCGGCAGCTGTTCCCTGACATTTATTTGGCCTCAACATCGCGCTCTCGCAACTCCGGGTCCGCGGCTCTGGGTCCGCGGCATGTTTCGCCTGGGCTTCCGAAGCCCTCACGCTGGAATCGGCACGTCGACGACGAGCCGTTTCCCGAATGAGTTCGCGGTGCCATTGCTCAAACGCAGCCTGCTCCTCGGCGGAACGCACCAAGCGCGGTCTTCCCATCCGGACGCCGAAACTGATCTCAGGCGAGGGAAGCCCACTGGGCACACGCCAACCCTTTTCCTACCCTCTCCCTCCCCGCGACACACCAAACGACCCTGATTGGTCACGCGCGTCACGTGATCCGGCGCCGGCGCTACTTTCCCCGCACCTGCTTGCTTTCTTCCTCACTTTCATTCCTGCTTTCTTTATTTCTTGCCGCTGGTTCATCTCCACATATGCCTGGCTCATATCCGTATATCCAATGCGTATATGCACCTCACGTGACTTCTTGCATGACTGCGCCACCACCGAAATCTGTAATGCAATACAAGCTTCGCTTGAAAAGCTGACTCGCGATTCCGTCCCTGGGAAAGTGCATGTCCAGCGAAGATGTTGAAAACCACCACTGAAACTGCTGAAGGGGCTATACAATGCTTTATTGCCTCAAAGTAATGGTAGTAACAGGAGTAATGGTGAATACCACAGCCCGCCACCACCCACAGCGGTGATGAAACAACATTGAAATCAGTTGCTGGGCTGGTTATGTCGTAGCCGAAAGGCCAAGGACTTCACTCCCCATACGTCGCAAGCTGGCGTCGGTGCAGCAGCTTTCATAACAGTAATCTTTAGCGAGAAACGTGTGTGCTTTGCATTGTTATCAGGAGCACTTTAGCATCAATTATGTGGTTAGGATGCTGATTTTGAGCGTGTTCTTTATTGAAACGTATGATGTTCTCTTTGCGTGATTCCAAAGTATGTATGCCCTGTTCGCTCCATTTTGTTGAGTGCTTGTAGCCTCTGCCTTACGGAGATGTGAGCCATTGATGACGATAGTTTCTGTCAATGTTACGCCACGAAGAAATTGCGTGATCCTAGCCTCGTAAAATTGGAGGTTCCCGCGCACTTACGGGAATCACTTATAAGCGCAGATCTCTTGATTCCATACCACGTTCACTGTTATGCAGTTCTAGACTACTCGCCCAACGTTCCCACTTGTCTATTTTGTTCATCTGACTTATTTCTACACATTCGGCTCCTTCTGTTACCGTCTTTTTCACTTGCCACTTGGTCCACTTTTGTATGGTCAGATATACAATTTGTATATTTGATAACATTCTTCGTGACACTTAATATTTCAGGGGCATTGGTCAAAAATTAAATATTTTCGGTCGCAAATTCACATTCAATCCTCCCAAAGAGTGTGTCAATCGAGGGGTAAAGTGCTGTGGATTACTCCGATACCACGATTTTCACGGTGGGTGGACAATTTCCCATTTTTGTGAGACTTTTTGTGATCGGACCAAGCCGCCGCTTGGCCTAGCGAGGCTTCGCGCCAAGCGGCTCTGCAGCTGGAATGGCCGGTGACAACTCCCGACAAGTCAACGATGTGGCATATCATTGTGGAAGGGGAGGATTTACCCCCCCCCCCCAAGAGTTTGCGGAGGAATATGGCTGGAAAACGGCATCTTCGTAAGATCGAGCCCCTTAACTGGTCGCGTCGACCGCAACGTATGCTCTTCGCGCCAGGCTGGGCATTGCATCAGCGGGTCACCCAGGATGAAGACGGGCGGTGATAAATTGAAGAACCGGATTATGAGAGCATTCCGCATGCCACCGATGCCGAAGGAACACATCGAAATCGTGATCCGACCACAGGGAGGACTCAATATTACCAACACTGGGGCCACCGTGATCGGGAGGGCCATCGTCGAAGCGGCCGGACTTGAGCCATCGCAGACCAACGAGGACGTTTTTTGTCTAAACTATCAGCAGAACATCATAATTGCTAGCATTCCTGAGAGGCACAACACCGACAAGTACTCAAGAATCAGGCGGATATAATTGGAGGCAAGGACTTTGAAGTCAGCGTCTATGAAACGGTTGCACACACCACGTGCAAGGGCGTCATACGCAACATTGACGTCAACGGTGGTCCTGCGGTCCTCGAAAGAAACATTGTCAATGACAGAAATCCCCTAGCCCTACCAGCGAAGAAAATTAAGAACACGGGTACAGACATCATTGCTTTGGACGGCCTTAAAATACCAAACTTCGTTAAATACGAGTTGAACTCGTATTGTGACCTGCACACTGACCGGCTCTTCAGGGACCCCAAACGCACGCCGACCATGACTCCTCCGAACGCTCACTCGCCTCTCGCTCCCCCAACCCCCTCTGACGGTGTTTCTATATATATATAAATTTTTTTTGCCACTTTCTCGCTCTCCCGCTCTTGTCCCCTCGTCTTAGAAACCGCGCCTAGCCAGTCAAGCGCCGGCGCTCATTTTCTTTTGAGTTTCTCCCTTTACAGACAGCCACAGCGGACATCGACGTGACGTCACTCCACTAACCCTTTAAAACTAACCCGCCGAGGATGACGAGGCCGCCTTTGACGAAGATAGGGCCTCCTATCGAAACGTTGGCCAGCCTTTCTGAGGCACCTTATCCCTGTTTATAATCCTTATTCCTCGTGTAGGGAGAAAGTCGTCCACATTACAGATACCACGGATGCACCTATTTTGGAGTCGACACCCTCCATCTTGAACTTGGCTGTCGCTGCAGACTACGTCCTGCACCTTGGTCACGAACACATCCGGCCAGCTAACCGATGGAGACGCACTAGTTAACCCCTCTTCACGCTGCACTTCACGAGGAATTCTAGTCGCCCCTTGTCTCGTCCGGTTTTCATGTGGCCGAGCTCTCCTGTACGCCTGCAACACAACCCCAGATCCTGTATTGTTGCCCAAAGGGATGACCGTGGCAACCTTCACCGACCCGCCACTGATCTCTGTCGCAGCGCTTTGCCCTTCTTCGTCACCAGTACCAACCTCAGGTTTGGATTCTTCCTCTCTCCGAGCCCTAATTGGTTCTGACCTAACCGCTGCCCAGTCGGATGCGTTACTCGCCCTTTTGGCTAAGCACAAATCTTGCTTTGATAGCTGTGCCACCGCACTGGGCCAGACTTCCGTAGCTGCACACCGCATCGAAACCGACGGTTCTGCAATTATACGCCGTCGCCCATATCGTGTTTCGCAGTCGGAACGGAAGGTCATTGAAGAACAAGTTGATGACATGCTAGCACGAAATATTATACGACCTTCATCCAGTTCCTGGGCGTCTCCTGTCGTTCTGGTGAAGAAAATGAATGGTTCCGTTCGCTTTTGCGTTGATTATCGAGCGCTCAATAAGATTACACGCAAGGATGTGTATCCCATGCCTCGAATTGATGGCGCCTTAGATACACTACAAGGAGCGGAATAACTTTCCAGCCCTGATCTGCGATCGGAATATTGGCAAATTCCCATGAACGAGGCTGACAAAGAGAAAACTGCTTTCGCCATGCCGGACGGACGTAATGAATTTATAGTAATGCCATTTGGCCTGTGCAACGATCCAGCCACGTTTGAGCGTATGATCGACACTGTTCTTCGTGGCCTTAAGTGGAAGACCTGCCTCTGTTTTCTGGATGACATCATTGTTTTTTATTCCAGCTTCAGCCAGCACCTGCAGAGATTAGACGAAGTCCTCCAATGCCTTTCAGATGCTGGCCTCCAGATTAATACTAAAAAGTGCACATTCGCCAGCAGAAGCATCAAAGTGCTGGGTCACGTCGTTTCAAAAGACGGCGTCCAACCTGACCCTGAGAAGATTGCTGCTCTGCTTCAATTCCCTTGCCCATCAAATCAAAAAACATTGCGCAGCTTTCTCGGCCTGTCGTCTTACTTTCGCCGTTTTATACGCCATTTTGCTACAATAGCAGCTTCTCTACATAAGCTCCTGGTCACCGGCGCCTCTTTCGCATGGTCCGAAGACTGTGAGTCGGCATTTCAAGCCCTTAAGAAACATCTCACTTCCGGACCGGTGCTTCGCCATTTTGATGAGAGGGCACCCACTATACTCCACACTGACGCAAGTGCGCAAGGCATCGGAGCAGTGCTCCTGCAACGGGGTACCGCGTCTAAAGAGCAGGTTGTGGCGTATGCTAGCCGGACCCTCTCGCCATCTGAACGGAACTACATAATCACAGAGAAGGAATGCCTGGCTATTGTTTGGTCCATTCAGAAGTTTCGCCCGTATCTCTATGGTCGCCACTTCACCATCGTCACCGACCATCATGCTCTGTGTTGGCTGTCATCTATGAAGAACATGTCAGGACGCCTGGGACGCTGGATACTGCGCTTACAAGAATATGATTTCACGATAACGTACCGGTCTGGCAAATGTCATCATGATGCAGACGCACTGTCTCGATGCCCGCTTTCGCCTTCTATCGATCGTGCGCACTCCCCGTCTCTACCACGTCGCTCTGACGCTACGCCTGCCGCCAACCAGCTCACGCTAATGTCACTGGATCAAGCTCAGCTTTCTTCAAGCTCCGATTTAGCTTCCCTTCAGCACGCAGACTCCTACTGTCGAACTCTCATTGATCGCCTTCGCGGCCTAACTAAACCACCCAACAGCCGCTTGCGACGCCAGCTTCAACAATTTCGCCTTCAAGATGGGGTGCTTCATCGTTATATTTATCATCCTACGGGTAACAAGTGGGTCCCAGTCATACCACGCTGCCTTCGTCTTCGAGTTTTAGAAGCATTTCATGATGACGTTGCCACCGGCCACTTAGGCTTCCACAAGACCTACGACCGCATCAAGACCCGCTGCTTCTGGCCTGGATTGTCCACTACGGTAGCCAAATACGTTGCCTCATGTGCGTTGTGTCAGCACCGCAAACGCTCCACATCCCCGCCTGCCGGTTTTCTTCAGCCTCTGCCATGTCCGACCGAACCTTTCGAGTGCGTTGGAATTGACTTATACGGTCCCTTGCCGTTGACGCCCTCCGGTCACCGCTGGATCGTCACAGCGGTAGACCACTTAACAAGATACGCCGGGACTGCGCCTCTTCGATCTGGTGCTGCTTCTGAGGTTGCTGACTTTTTCCTGCAATCCATAGTCTTGCGCCATGGTGCTCCTCGCGTTCTTTTGTCCGATCATGGCAAAGCCTTCATGTCCCACGTCCTCGAAGAAGTCTTGCGGCAGACTAATACGAAGCATAAAACCACTTCTACATATCACCCGCAAACCAACGGCCTTACTGAACGCTTCCACCGAACGCTCTCTGACATGATTTCTATGTACTTACGTCCTGATCACACAAACTGGGACAACATCCTTCCCTGTGTTACATTCGCTTATAATACTGCGACACAACGAACTACCGGTTACAGCCCTTTCTTCCTGGTGTATGGATGATCTGCCTCCTCCGTCTTCGACACCGAATTCTTTTTCTCTCCTGCTTCGCCTAACACCTCCCTGCCAGAAGAGTTTGCAGCTCTACTCGCGTATTGCCGTGAAATTGCTCGTCGCAACACCGCCGCTACCCAAGAAGAAAGAAAACGTCGCTGCGACAGTAAACGCCGCGACATCGCCTTCCATCCTGGAGACCAAGTCCTCCTATGAACGCCGGTTCGAACCCCTGGACTTTGCGAGAAATTCCTTCACCGGTACATTGGGCCCTACACAGACCTACAACAAACTTCCGCAGTGAACTATCGAGTCACTCCGCTTCACTCCGTCGAGGACCACCGTCGTCGTCGTGCAGAAATTGTTCACGTCTCCCGCATGAAGCACTTTATTCCCCGTTCAGCCGATCTTTAGATTGCGGCCAGGTTGGCCGCTTCCACGAGGGGGGAAATTAGTGTAAGCACATTTAACGTACTTCATTGTTCTCATTTGTATAAGCCATCATCATCCCTGTTTCTCTTCTTCTTCGTGTTTGAGCCTCGGCCGTGCCGGTGGAATAAACGGGTCTGCCCGAGCTGCATGTCCTGGTCGTCTTCCGTCTTTCAATATATATATATATATATATATATATATATATATATATATATATTGCGAATTCCAACTGGTGGGCTTGCAAGAAGGCATAGCCATTTCGGATGAATTTCCAGAATGAAACCAGCGCGTATCTCTACGTCATGAAACACTCCGTGTAAATGCAATGTTGTTCCCATTTTTTTACAATGCGTGAAAGTAACTGAGCAGAAGAGCACAAAAGTAACTGGAACGCCATTTTATTTCGTCCCACACTTTCGTAAATAATATCTCGAAACTACTGGGGCCATTCTGAAGTAAGGATTGCAACCGGGTTAGTTGGTGTTGACCCACGACGTTTGACAGCGCGAACTTGGACAAAGGATGGCGAAAGAAGCGACAGATGAAGACTGCGGTTGTCTTCGTCTGTCGGCTCTTTCGCCGTCCTTTGTCCAAGTTCGCGCTGTCAAACGTCGTGGTTCATCCTGGAGATTTATTTCAAATGGATACATCTTGCAAGCTTACAAGCTACAATTTCCATTCTGTGCACTAAATAATAAAGACATCATTTACTCAATTTTAGAGTGCAGCCTTTAGCGCCCGTTGCTGCGACGACCGTCGGCCGCGCAGCCGAGCGAACGAGCACAGCGAAAGATGAAAGCGAACGGGGAGCGCACCGGGAGCGAAAGGTGTGAGGAGGAAAGCGGACAGGAGGAGGCATCGCAACCATGAGGCGGGAATCGGAGGAGGGTATGGTGAAAGCGTGAGAAGAAAACCGTAGTGTGGCGACGATTGTTACGAGATGGCGCCAGACTAGAGCGCTTCGTCTGGTAGGTCGCTTGGCGGCGGCTGCTGGGAATCGCGGCCACGCTTCAACCACGCGCTGGCTCTCGCGATCCCCAGATTAGCGAGACAGTCGCGCCAAACTTCGCTCCGTTTTCAACGTGCCGCAAGAGAGAGATTGGCCGCGCCAGCCAAGATATCGCGAAATGAAAGTATGTATAGTAGAGCTGTGCTCAAATTTGGGATTAGGGATTGTGGTAAACGTCTTTGAATTGTTTTTTTTTCTTTTGTAAACCTGTTTAATGTCTGCTTCGACTTTTTCGCGCTGGAAATATCCGCCTCTTCAAATATTCCAGCTGAATGGCAAAGGTTCACAGGCAATTTTCTTCAATTTCAGAGATCTTAAACATGTCATGCCCAGTTGCAGATATGCAGTGTCCCAATGACTAAGCGTAAGCGGAAAACTTGAATGCTAACGGAAACAAACCTTCGTGGTACAATAATGTAAAACAAAGATTCTCCTAAATATTATGTGCTATGCCATTAGAAAGCAGGTGATACAGCGATACCTATGAGCCGATGTTATACATTGTTGAAGCAGCAGATCCGCTTCCTATAGCGATAGGAATTTTTCACCTTCCACAGCGCTTTCACCCCTAGGCTTGCAACCGCTCTCAGATCGCTGACGCACGGAATCTTCTTCTTTCTGGGGTTTTACGTGCCTAAACCAGTTCTGATTATGAGGCATGCCGTAGTGGAGGTTTCCGGAGTAATTTTGACCACCTGGGGTTCTTTAACGTGCATCACAACGCAAGCACACGGGCGTTTTTCCATTTCGCCTCCATCGAAATGCGGCCGCCGCAGCCGGGAATCAATCCCACGATGTCGTGCTGAGCAGCGCAATGCCTTAGCTGACTGAGTCACCGCGGTGGGTTGGACTGAAACACTCAAGTTTCTGCATCGCATTATTAACTCCTCTTGCCGTATATCTTCAGATAATTGCCTATATCCTGCAAAACCATGTAATACTAGAAGTCACCATCACCTAAACATTCCGCCTTATTTGAGTCTGCTTATGAGTCTCATCATGATGCCTTTCAACGGTATCAATACAGTGTTTCGCTGCATGCTTAAATTTAACTCAATAAAGGTCGATATTCCTCGTGAGATTGGTTCTGCCGCAATTTTGTTGTAACCCAGAGAGACTTGCGCTTACTGCTCTTACTTTGTCGGTAAGCAAATACCCGTTTTCTGCTACTTGCATGTGACGAACATCTAATCTTCGTAATAATGTGAGGGAGCATCACGTGCATTGTGGTATGTTGTTTGCTCGCATTAACCTCTTTCACATACCAAGTGTACCATGTAATCTGCTAGCTTGAGCCACTAGATATGTGTTGCCTGCTGTCTTGCCGAGCAGAGAGCTGGCGCCAGTGTAAGTGATCCCGAATACCCAACCTGCTGCTGGCTGCTGCCTGGTCTCGTATACAACTTGAGTCACTGAGTATGTGCCCGAACGGACGACATCGGCACCACGCATGTGAAATTGATAAGTGTCCATTCTTAGCTAATGCCCAAGAATGAATCTGCTATTGTTCCACATATTTTATGTAATAAATATATCACCGAAATAGCACCCGAGCCTTGTTTAGCAAGGCAGCTTGCTGAATACCCATTCGCTCTCAATGGCGGCGTCTGCGCTGCATGGCGCAGAGTGCCCAGAGGTAAGGGTGAGAAAGAGCGCGGCTTCACTACGCGCCTTTAAAAGATGACACCACTCCTCATGTTCCGTTCGACGAGCCCTATTACCTTCTATTCTACGTACAAACAAGCTGGTTGCTGCTCAGAAGTTTGAAGAGCACAATCGCCGCCGCGCTGAAGCCGCAAACCAAGGACGCGTTGGCGTCCACGGGTGATGGCGTTCCGAGCGCGTTCCTCACGCTTTTAATACGACGGTCCCAGGCGAGTCCTTGACCAAAGCTCCGTGTATAAAACCAGCGCTAACGCGAAGTCCTCTCACACCCTACTCCTCCGTTGACCTACTTTTTTCCTACACCGCAATTGGTTGGCGCGCCTCACGCTCTCCCCCTACAAGGCGAGTATTGGACTACGCGACTTATGTCAACCTTCTCTCCGTTTCTTTTCTCTGCCCCCTCTAACAGCATTTTAACAGAGGGAAAGGGGTCACTCCAACCCCTTTCCCTCTGTTGAGCTCTTCTTTTCCTCCTCTCAGGCTAGGTCACGTGACGCCTTTTTAACGAAGCCGGTCAACGACGGCGCAGGGTCCGCATAAGCAGCTTCGCTGTAAAAACTTATTAGCACCATAACAAGATGTAAGCAAAAGGGGTAGCCCATCAGAAACAGGACACAAGTGCACATACAACACACACGTCCATGTTCTTTATACGCTACGCCTTTTGCCTCCATCATGTTATACCAAGAAGCCCTGCGTCCAACTTTAACCAATTACAAACCCATCGTAAAAAAGATTGCCGTGCGCATTACCGTCGCCAATTATCTCCAAAATATAAATGCGCCACCAAACATTTTTGTATTCATAACTATAACTAAATAATATAACTAAATACCGAACAACCCAGCGCAGTGAGCAACCACTGCAGGCCGGCGACCTCGGGGGAATAGGCCATGAAAATAAAATGACCAGGCAACTAAAAGCAGAGGAAATGAAAAAGGTTCAGCGAGTTGAGTGCTGAACGCACAACTTTTGCATGGCCGTGTGCAATAATACTCTACCAAATAAACCACCGCAGGAACTGTCACCCTAAACCACTTTATTTGAGTGTGTGCTTACTGCAATGTCTAGAAGAACGCAAGGACTGATTTTCACTTTGGAAATTTTTAGTTCAAGCACCATCTCTGCACCGCAATAAGTAAATCACACAATTAGAGCTTATAGTGGATTCGCGATGTTCATTTCCGTATAAGTTCACAAAAATATGCTTATAATTTAATTCACCTGCAGGTGTGCCTTCGTTCTCATCGCTGATGCTCATCATTCAATTCATTTTCGCTCAAGCAACACCCTCTAATCAATTCATTTCTCTTTATTGATCACCAGGGTTTGGGCTGTTAAACGGTCATCTTTGGAAAACAAACAAAAAGTTCGTCATGTCTACTCTGCACGATATCGGATTTGCAACCAGCTCTACAGAGGAAAAATTGAAGGTAAGGCGATAAAGTGATGGCACTCTCCTCTTACATTCGCTGAGCTCATAGTGACATTGAGTGGCCCTTTTGGTTCCAATATCTACCCGCTATATGACAGCCCTATGGAAGTTCGCAAAATTTCGACATTCAGACTGGCATTTCAACTGAACTTCCTCCATAGCCACTTCCTACACAAAATTGGAATCCTTCCTACATAAATGGCAATCCGCATTGTTTGTTTTGTTTTGTTTGTTTGTACAATTTGTTTTGTACAACGTAGCTTCAATGTGATGACTTATGGATGCGTTCGAATTTAAAATGAGTTACTTTTTTAAAAGATTCCTTATCAGTATGGCGTCACATCACCGACAATTTGATTCTATTTCATCTTTCCATGATAATCAATATTTCATGGGTTACCTTCACTACTAGTCAGTCATAGTTCTTTAACCTATATAAAAGTGATGCAACCACCATCACGATAGTTATGATAAGAATAAACAGAGGGAAAACGTGGAAAGAACAGGACAGTTTTCACGTTTCAATTTTTTGGTAAGATGATTTTTTTATATACATACAAGTTGAGGTGCTCTAAATTTCCCTTAGTCATTCGTCTGCAAAATCACTGAAATTCTTTGCACAAGAAGATTCTGTACCGTAGTTAAAAATGTTTTTATAAACAGATAGATGTGTCTCAAGGCTTTTCATTGAGATGAGTGGACATCACGCCGGAGTGCTGGGACAAAGAAACATCACCCTTCAAATTGTCTTCTCAGATTTATACGGGGCATGTCAGCACTGTACACAGACAACGATATTAGTTGTGTTTCTTCCCGCTGCCAATTATTGGCCTGTAACTTCAGCATGAGGTCTCTGATTTACATTTAACTTACACTTACCGCGGAGTCATTTTTGACGTAATGACAACATCAGCGATAGAACAATTTATTGGTGCTTCAAAATTCTGAAAATGCGCTTCTCAAAACATCTCGTTTGACCCACACAGGATGGCGGTCGTCGCTCTGGAAGTAGAAATAAAGCAAAAGCACAGGGTGGTTGTGGCGCTAGCCTTACCACAACACGTTCCTTTCTACGTGCTCACTGCTTGCTGGTTTCCCTCATCTTAATGGTGAGGGGGAGCGGGAGGTCGGTCATCATGCATAGGACAAAGTATTTTTGTCGAAAAGGCTAGTGCGAGTATTTCGCATATCATCTCTTTCAGCCAAGAATAACAATAGAAGGTTAACAAGAAATTAAACAAAAATCCCAGGGCTGCGCGGCACACGCACCACATTCACAGCGTAAGCTGGTGGAGCAGCTCAAGAGTAGCTCCAATTTGGGCATCACGCACGACAGGGTCTTCGCGGCAGTCTCTTCGCCTCGTTTTGACGAGAACGATGTGAACTGTCCGCCCGGCGTCGTCGACGAGCTGCGGCTTGTAGTGCTCTCTGCACAGCAGTCTGCTGATCCAGATCAAGTCTTACAACAGCAACTTACATGTCAGGCGCCGCGCGTTTGCAGGCACATTAACTAGATGGCACCACCATACTGGCGGAGGCTCGGCAGCTCGGGAACGCGTTGATTGCGCGCCTCGTTTGAATCGAATATCTTCATCTGCGCCAGCGGACGCTGAGTTTGCAGGCATCTTACCTAGATGGCGCCACCATACTGGCGGAGGCTCGAGTCATTTCCCCCTGCGTGCTTGCAATATAGGGTATTTTCCGCATCCCGATAGCAAGCGCTTGCGTGGCTCAGTGTTAGAGTATCTGGCTCCCACGCAGCCTGCGCGTGTTCGATGCCGGCGGAAACCGTGTACTTTTTTAGCGTTTCCAGCTAGAACGGTCATGCGGCGGACGCCGCCGGCGGCGGCATCATCGCGACCCGCAACGGCTATTGGAATGAGTCCATAACAGCTTACGCTGTAAAAAATTGTGCGTTTTAGGCATTGTGTGGCTGTTTGCTATTGGCACTCTCAACGATGATCCCTTTACATAGTAGCATAGCAGGCCTATATTGGGAACTAGGACGCCCCATTGAAAATGAGGTGACCACAGCCAATCATGGATCATGCCAGCCTTGGAGATGAACGAACTCAGATAGCAGTGAGACATAACTACACTGAGTACAGAAATCCTGGCTGTTGACTCCTGTCACTTCAAATGGCTCCACAATGGCCATTATTGGCTTTTAAGGATTCTCGCTCAGCATGTCGGCTGCCTGCCGGAGAAATTCAACGGCCTGAATGGCATCTGACCATAGGCACCGCTTATTTCCCTTTGTCTCACATAGTGATTCTGTGTTATCGGTTGTCCCCCGCCAAAGAGAATGGCTTTGGCGCCATTCGTGTAAGGCGATTAGGACAGTGTACGGCTTCGCCTACAGTGTTTGACTGGAACCTGATACCCTGAAATAAATGTTCCAAACGTTGATGAGGGTTTGGCGATGACAAACTTAGGCACCCAAACACATACAGTGAGGTTGGTAATGTATAGAAAGACTCCAAATCATGTTTTGAAATGCGTCACCTACCCGCGGTACGTCTGGGCGGGCCGGAAAGAGGGATTTCTGTGTTACTCCTCTTTCTTTTACGCCCTTGGCAACAATGTATTTCATCATCGCTCTTGACCAAGCCCTTGAAAAAAAATCACAGCATATCCACCAAGTGAATGATGATGAGTGGGCAAAGCACCGGGGGATCATTCGGGTAAACCACAGCTACGGACGAGAGATAAGGAGAGCGCGCGTCGGGAACGAGGGAGACAGAGAGCGCGCGTCGGGAACGAACGCCCTTGTTCAATGCAGCGCCGCTAGCTACGGCCGAGAAAGAGAGCGCGCGTCGGGAACGAACGCCCTTGTGCACCGCAGCGCCTCTAGCTACGGACGAGAAAGAAAGAGAGCGCGCGTCGGGAACGAGAGAAAGAGAACGCGCGTCGGGAACGAACGCCCTTGTGCACCGCAGCGCACCTAGCTACACTGAACTTTTCCTAAAAGATCTTAGAAGCGCAACGCTGCATAAACGAACCTTTTTTCAACTTCACTGGGCCCCCTGAAGATGATTACTGGGACGCTCTGTGATTTTTGTCAAGGAGGGTTATTTCACTGTACAGTTTGGTTTCTCTCGACGTGAAGCAAATACACTTGTCACTTGATTTCTATGCTTTGACCACCTCATTTTTTAAACTCTTTTCATTGCCACAAATACTGAGCAGTTCACTTATCCCGCATTGCACGTGCTTACATAGTTTAGAAGTGTTGTATAAACATTTGGGTGAAAGTTATGAATACGCAAGAAAGGATTACCAATTACATATAGTAAATATTTGCACACTATAATAAACAAAGCCTTTGTCACAGAATAGGGCGGAACAGGCGTCCGACTCGTCCCACCATCATGCTGTCCTATTCCTCCCAAGTACACGAGACAGCACAAAATGACTTTTCAGAAGGTGTAAGCATTGATAAACAGCGTCAGAAAGCACTCCAGAAATGCAAGGTTTCCATAATTTTGGTCGTCCTCAAACCTGATCCCCTGTTTTTGGCAAGAGAGCGGCAACAACAAAACTGCTATTTACGGCTTTCTGAAGTCGAAAATGTGATTTACCGTTCGCTTTCACTACATGTATAGGCATTGGTAGAGTGTATCCTTGAGGGTTTCCTCAGCTAAAAGCTGCAATGATGTGAAAACTATTTTCAGCTTCCCACTACTGAAATTGTCCCTTTCTTTCTGCCTCTAACTTGTAATTTAGAATTTTGAAATCGGCGTGCACTTTCATAAGCCACAAATGGCATTCTAGACGCCTGTCTGTCAAATAAGTTTACGCAGCCATGGTTAGATTTCTATGGTTAGATTTCTATGGAGTCGTGCGCTTGAGCATGGGAACGCTAAATGGACTCAACACTGCCTACTGCGGCCCTTCTCATGCGCGTGCATACAAACCGTGCACTTAGCGTGCTCTAATGCAACACTAAAATATGATCGGGCGTACCTCAATACGGTTTACCTACTTACTGGCGCGTTGATTAATTGCAGCTACTGGATCAATTTTTTACGCCAAGGCAGATCACAACCTGACAAAAAGATTAGGCTCTGAGCTTTCAAAACAAGCGCTACGCATCCTAAACCAAGCCCCTCACTCACTTGAAGAGCAAATCACTCTCGTCTGGTTCCCAGCGCACGCTGGCGACGTACATCCGCACTTCACCAACCTCAACGAGGTCGCTCACTCCGTAGCTCGAGGCCTTGTCAACCGTGCCGGAGACAGCGCACGTGCACCAGCGGAACGCGATCGCCTCACCAGCTACAACGACCTCACGAAATCATTCTATCTCAACAGAAGAACCTTCCCCATCCCTCATCACAAGCTAAACAGAGCACAGGCAACCACCCTTCGCCTCTTACAGACAAACACATACCCCTCACTAACACGTTACCACAGGATCTACCCAGACACCTACCCTAGTAACATTTGCAAGATCTGTAAGACTGAGGTAGCATCGCTTCCCCACATGCTATGGGAATGTAAAAACCAATATCCGACAAATAATACCGTGACCCTCTCGTCGAGATGGCACGCCGCCCTGCGCAGCTCCCAACTCGACGACCAACTCTGGGCTACCCAGCAAGCCTGCGAGGCGGCGAAGAGGCAAGACCTCGATGTCCCCACGTGGGAGGCCTAGGCCCAGCCAACTAAACTGCTGGTTTAAATAAAAGTTTGTTCCTCCTCCTCCTGAGAGTGATTTCCGGCCGTGCGGTGACATGAAAAATGTTTACCTATGCTTGTTTACAATGCGCCGGGTGAAAGAACGTGTAGGTGTTGTGTAGCGCTGCAGACTTAGCAAAATTATCGGATACATCACATCGTAGTTTCAACTGCTACTCCCATAACGAATATACTCGAAGTTGCCTGGCCGTCAGTTCTTTTGTCGATAATGAGATCACCTCGGTGCTCATTTTCGGACGCCATCCTGCATGGCGCAGCTCTTAAAATAGCGAGCTTTTTATGGATGAACCACACGAAATGCCGTCTTTTCACGCCCGACATGCGGGGACCACCTCGAGTAATGTGAGAACTCTGATCTGTGCAGCCATTTGCGAGGAGCATCGTTTAAAACTTTCCGCTTGAGTATAGCCACCTCTTATGTGCACATACGCGTTCTCTTCCTGCTCCTAGCTTAGAGGCGGCGAAGCCAGCAGCGGCCACCTGGCTTCGGACATGCCCGGAGCTCTATGTATTGAAGCTCTCGCAAGGGATATCCACACCAATTCATTTCTGTCAGGCTCAAAACAATCACCAGAGCTCACTGGAGCGTTTTATTCTGTTCTGACCTTTTTTCAGAGTGAAGCTGTTTAAGCTATCCGTAAATCCGTTATTAGTCCGTGAAAAACAGAGCCGGGCTATGATGTCACCTCACGTTGCCTAGCAACCAGGAGCAGCTGGGATTTGTGACCAGGAGTGACAGATGCTTGACTTGTGCCTTCTCCTGTTATAGATCGACTAATCTTGCCCCGCGCAAGCTACTCGTTGCCGCCCGGAATCAGCATATCAACGAAACAATCATCATCTCATCCAACCAGTTCACCGCACCGGAGAAGATTGTGACGCATCCCGTGATGTCACATGGTTTCAGTGCCACCAGAAGCCTTATAAACGCCGAACAGACAGGTTCCACCTGGGATTTGCGGCCACGAGTGACAGATGCTTGGCATTGTGACTTCTCCTGTTATAGATCGACTTATCTTGCCCCGCGCAAGCTGCTCGTTGCCGCCCGGAATCAGCAGATGAATGAAAGAACCGTCAGCTCATCCAGCCAGTTCAACGCACCGGAGAAGACTTTGACGCCTCCCGTGACGTCACATGGTTGCAGCACCCCCTTATAAACGCCGGACAGACGGGTTCTACTTACGATTTGCGGCCACGAGTGACAGATGCTTGACTTGTGCCTTCTCCTGTTATAGGTAGACTGTTTATCTAGTCAGACAATTTGCTTATAATTTTTGTGGATGTGAATCCCCACACTTCTTGCTCCTAGTGTAACAATGGGTGTTGACCTGTGTGCTTACCATGCTCGAATCGGCACGTTTTTTGCGTGCAGCGCACCTAGAAGCTTTAGCCTTGCTCATTTTGGTGCTAAATTAACTGTAATTAACGCATCTTGCCCTAGGCCTTCTTTCCTCCTAATTTCAACGTGCCTCGCCCTGCTCTTGCTTTGCGCGGGGGACGTGGAAGCTAATCCGGACCCTAAAACTGAGGATGTGCTCACCCTCATAAAAGAATGCCATGACGAAACAACAAAAGCCTTGAATGATATCATACAGCATGTGAGTGCCTTGGAGACTCGGTTTGCCACTGTTGAAAAAAACTTTGAATATCGTGTCTAAGTTTAAAGACAACTTCGATGCTGTCACTGAATCTGTGAATGAAGTGAAATCGAATCTATGCAAGACAAGTGGACAGTTGGTTGATGTGGTGGACGACATGAACAATAGATGAGGAGAAACAACCTTATCATGAAAGGCTTTCCTGAAGGTGATCACGAAGGTTACATTGAAACAAAACAAATCGTCAAGAATCTGTTCGCTAATCACCTCACAATTACAACTGGGGATATTGAATGGCGTATAACACCGCTTTGGCCAGCGTCGTCCCGGTTTTCAGCGTCCAATCATTGTTAAGTTTTTAAACTTTAAATCCATAATAGATGCGCTGCGCAACTCATAAAAGCTTAAAGTTAGCTTGGAGTCACCAAAAGTTTGGATTGAAGAAGATTTTCTCCGAGTGTTCAGTTTGCACGGAAAAAGCTGCGGGAGTTCGCCAAGAGCAATCGCACACACAACGAACGGATTCTGTGCGCTTTAGCAAACTTCATCTACAAGGCACAGTTTACCACTTCGACTCCGCCAGGGGCATGGTAGTTCAAACATCAAGACCTGTACGATCTGCCGAATGATGTTCAGCGCTACAGTACAAGGCTCCTTCACCCATAGATTCATTTTCGATGTTATTGGCTAACTTTCGTAGCATATACCATAAGACTGACATTTTAAAAACCATCGTGCACACGTGTTCTGCAGATATAAATATCGGTACCGATACGTGGCTTTCGGAGGACGTCGCCAGCAGTGAGCTTTCGTTACCATCATCATTCGTCATCTTCCGCAAAGCAGAATCGGCTGCCGAGGTAGCGACGTAGTTATTGTGAATAACGAATTATACCTCCCCTCTCATATTCCAGTAGGCTCTCGTCTCGAAAGTCTGGGCCTCTTGTCATATTGGTCACGTCGCTTGTATCATTGGCGCTTGTTATCCATCCCCCGACAGCAATACAGAGATCAGATTTTCTTAGCGACGCCAATGACCAAGTCATGCAAAAATTTCCGAATTCTCTTTTCTTCTTAGGCGTTAATTTTAATTGTCCAGAAATTGACTAGTCCATTTTCTCTACCCATAATTATATTAATCGGCCTGAATGTATTCGCTTTCTTCAGTTGCTTCTTTAACGAAACTTAACACAACTTGAGCATGAACCCTCGCGGAAGGATCGCGTTTTAGATCTAGTTCTAACTAACAGTCCTGTATTTGCTAACACACGCGTGCTTGAAGAAATCAGTGATCTAGGGCTGTCCATTGCTTGGTTTCACTTCCACCTGCAAACAAATCAAAAACTAAAAAAATAACTGCTCAACTACACGCGTGCCGACATAACGAAGTTGAACAGTATGCTACAGGATATTGCAGCCGATTTTGATGAGTAATTTGACGACCGTACAACTTATGAAAATGGTGCCTGTTTCGGAACAAACTAAAAGAAATTGAAAGTGCTTGCGTGCCTAAAGTAAAAATAACTTCTAGAACAGATGACCCATGGTTCACTCGAGACGTGAATCGTTCCCTTAACAAGAAGAAATAGATTTACAGGAAAGCGAGTCGCTCAAACTGTCCTCAAGATTGGGCAGCCTGCGAAAACGTTGCTGTTTTAACACAAAGTGTCATTCTCCAAGCTAAAGACAAATACTTTAATGATACGCGCCATAACCTTATGAAAACGGACCCCAAAAATTTTTGGAATATCGTGAACCCTAAAAGTATCCTCTCAATACCGGTATTGACGAGGGAAGACGGCAGCACTTTAGCGGTTGAGCAATGTGGTGAAAAATTTAATAAACACTTCACTGAAGTATTCACTAATGAACTTCGATTAAATGATTCGCTGTCGCTGTCACAGCTGTCCTTTTCGCACCCTTTTCCATCACTCCTAATTACGGAACACGGCGTTGCTAGCGCCATCAATCGACTTCCACTCAAAACCAGTCCCGGACCCGATCTAACCTTCCATCATTCCTCTAACCTGCTCGCATCAATCTCCCAGCAATCCCTTTATTCTGGCTGTAATACCGGACGACTGGAAATCTGCATATGTGATTCCTATATTCAAATCTGGGGTGCTATGCAGGATGCGCCGAGTTTCTCGTTCGCACGAGTTTTACCCGAGTTTGCTCGATGGCAGTCAGTGAACGGAGATAGCAGGGAACGTGCACAAACAGCAGGCTAAAATAAATGTCGAGATAAAGCCGCGTATGACAGCATGAGCGCACCCTGCGCGGCACAGTGCTTCCGCGCTTCAAGCACAGAAGACTGCGCAACAAAACGCGCCAGCGCCGCGTATTGTTATCAACGTATTATCGCAATTTAGCAATACCGTCACTGTCCCGCTGTCTATCTGCACACTTGCCGTGAGCCGTTTGCCACGCCTTTCTCGGGCGCGTCAAGGGCGTGCCTCCTCTTTCGGGCATTATCTGTCTATCCTCCGTCGAATGCGAACGGGGCACATGCGGTGCATTCTTGCACCTACACTTTCCCTCAATCGAATACGTTAAGCTACAACAAATAAAATAACAAACATTTTATTTCTTAAAGTATCGGTTTTTCGTTTTGAATGCTATAAATTTGCGATGACAAACGGAGATAGACCGAATTATGAAATTTTGCACTTTTTTGCCGTGAGTGGCGACAGTGAGCCGAAAGCTTACAAGCGGATACATTCTAGAGGGTCACACGCACGAGGGAGTTCATGCGGTGAGCAGTCGCCAGGGGCGCTGCAGTGCTATGTTCGATAAAGTCAGTCATGACAACGATCTGCCCATTCCCTGTCTAATAGGGGAATGGCAACGCAGCGCTGCAGCATGGCTGTTCACCGCAGGTGCTTCACTGCGGCGGCTATTAAGGCCGCCACTTTACCAACTGAAACGACACTCTAGCCACAGAGACGGGAGCAACGGCTGTAGCCTGTCGCTTCAAAATGGTTGTGCGGTATTCTAGGTCCGTAGTGACGCAGCACAGTGAAAATGCGGCAGTTTATCTGCGTGCGCGAAGCCTCCGCGATGCGTTGAGATGAAGAGAGTGCTGCCCAGCGACACAATACATTGCTTGTTATCGCTTGCCCAGTGAAGGTGCCTCCGTGCGCATGTACGCAGGATTTGAGTGTTTTGTTCACTCCAATGTGCTTGCCGATTGCCTCTGCTGCTGAGCTAACAGCGATCGCAGATGGATATCGCAACGACAGCGCAGCAATCGCATTTTGGCGGGTGAGGGCTGTTGTGTGCAGTTAGGAAGTTGGACTTCGAACGCAGGAAGGTGTTGCAACTGTTTTGGTGTGCCATGCTTGCGATAGAGAAATGCCATCGCACTGGGTCTAGAAAAGCGAGCGTTTCTCGACGCTGACCGTGTTTGTGAGACTGCGGCTCTGATACATCACCGATGACAGAGCAGCCATCTCAAACGACAGCTGCAATACGTTGTCGTTGGAAAACACTACGCACTGCTCAGCATCGTCGTCCACCACGGCGCATCGAGGCCTTGCAAGCAGTTACAGTGGCGTGCCGATAATTTTTCCTATGCTCTACATCGCCACAATGCAAGCAATGAAACAGTGTTGTGAGGCCATGACAGTGCAAGAAGACATATGCATAAGCCAGCGAAAGTCGACGCTTTGTTTTTGATAGTGGTGCTCAGTAAGTACATCACCGATAACAGTTTTGCGTGTGTTATTTCGGCGGTCAAGATTGTTGATGCCTTTCCGCTCCGCACCACGTCGCTGTTGCCGAAAAATAAGTTCGGCGTGGCCCAAACGTGGTCGGCGCACACACAAGTTACATGCCTCGCGTGGGGCGTGATCTATGATTTTGGTTGACAGGCGAACTCGTGCGAAACTCGTACATCGCGAAAGCCCCCTCGAGTTGAACTCGGGAACATGGCGGCGGCAGCAGCAGCCTGTGTCATCCCATCCAGCGGCAGCAAGCGTCAATATGACCGTCTGGACCAGTTCACCTACATGACCGACGTAGAGTTTCAGCGTCATTTTTGCCTTTACAAAACGTCAGTGCTCTGGCTGTGTGACGAGTTAGGCGAAGGCCCTCGTCTTCGCCTATGCTTTCCGAGCACAGACTGGTGTGACTAGGCTGCGGAGGAAAAGTTCGTGCGATCGCTTCGGCTCTCTCCAGCTTCAAGCGCTGTTCGTCCACCGCTCCCCAGCCCCAGGCCAGGTCCGGCGGCGTCATTGGAGTACTGGGGCACCTGCGAGCACCTGGAGTTCAACCCGGACCAACCAACCTGCCCAGGCGAAGTGATCACATTATATAGGAAGACTCAGAATGGACGCCGGGCTGCCTTCCGGTGAAACAGGTGTTGAAAGCAGTTTTCGTAGTTACACGGTACCGCTGCACGGCACGGGCAGAGAGGTGAAGGAAGTTACTTCGCCAACACGGACTGCCTCGGCCATCCGAACGACCACCTCTCCAGGCGACAAATTATTGGCTCATGCACTACATGAGCAAAAGCATAGACATATGGCTGTTGAAGGACATGACCGGCGACTTGTTTCCTCTATCGGAACACGCCATCGCCGACTGGAGGAACAACCCCCATGAGGTCGCGAGGGACGAGCTGCTGGCGCGACGTCCACTCAGTGGCCCCGGGAAGATAGCGCAAATTGACGAGTGCCTTCTTCGCGGCGAGCAAATGTACAATCGAGGCCGCCTAATGACGGGCGACAACGTTCAGCCGAGCCGCCAAAATTACGGCGGTGTTAAAGATGGTGGCCCATGGGTCTTCGGCATGTTCTGCGCGACCAAAGGGGTGCTGTGACTTTTCAAGGTCGACCGACGAATGGCGGCGACATTAGGAGCCATTATTACAGCCAATGTTCAACCGGGGACCATTAATATTGACTAATTGGCCGCATACAACTGTATCCCAAATTTAGTGGATGCTAATGGGGCTATGTATCAATCTGCATTAGGAGGCAGTCAACCACAGCGTGAACTTTGCGGACCCCATCACGGGCGTTCACAGGCAAAGAGTGGAAAGTTACTGTAAAAAAAAAAGTGAAGCGCCACCTCGTCAGCGGTGGGTACACGGCAACTGCACCGATGCTGGAGTCCCACCTGAGATGGATATGGTGGCACTCAACGGCCACGTGCGCTGCAAAGACCCTTTCTTGCGTTTGTTAGAACCCACGGATCGCTCGGGCTACCCAGTATAAAATTCTTTCTTTCTTACGGTTGTTAGAAGCCATCGCTCGGCGCTATCCAGTATGAAGGTGCATCATAAAGTAAAAGAAAATAAAGCGTATGCTTCTGACCCTTGTATGAGTGCTTTCCGGTATTCCTGAGTGCTAACACGGTAAGCGCGCGGCAAACCACTTCTGCGCTAGCCGACGCTCACTTCGTCTCGCAGCCTTACTTTCGCGCGAGCGATGAGCGATCTGTTTAAAGCCTAGTGTGAAAACCAGGCGCACACCAATCTGTGCTCGGAAATGCTAGCGCAAGCACGTAGCGAGCCGCGCCAATCCAATTCAGAGAAAAAAAAAAAAAGAGGGCGAGCGTCCCCTCGTGGTATAACACGAAACGTATTAAACTACGAATTACTCTAATACACATTCAGTGTACACCTCGTAATCTTTAACATGCTTATAACCCACGTTAGTGTGACTAATAATATTGTACTGAATGCATTTATTTCATAACTTGCTTGTGCCTGTAATACACTCAGTGGAACGACAAACAAGTGAAAGAAGGCACGACCATGCACCGACCGTATCATCACGTGAGCCCCAGTTTGTTGACCGCCCATATGGCAACGCCCAAGGGATGATAGCCACCCAGAGGGAATCTAGATAAACCAATGAAACTGGAGGCGTGCCGACGGACAAACTTTGTCTTGTTACCATTAGTTCTTTCATCTTGGGGCGTCGCCAGAGCTCGTGAAGATCCGGAGTTTCGCCAAACTCGGCGCATCCTGCATAGCACCCCTGGCAACAGCAATCGCCCTAACAGCTACAGGCCGATTTCACTTACGTCCATTTCGTGTAAGGTACTAGAGCACATCACATATTCACAGGTTATTGGTCATCTGGGCCGTAGTAATTTACTTCTCAACACCCAGCATGGTCTCAGCGAAAAGTTACCATGCCAGACACAACTTTTCCAACTTGTGACAGACCTACACACAGCACTACATATGTCCGCCTACATCGATGCCATTTTCACAGACTTTTCAAAGACTTTAGACCGTGTTCCCCATAATCGACTAATGTTAAAAATACATAATTTGGGTCTCGACGAGAGAACGACAGCTTGGATCGAAGAATTTCTAAACAGTCGGTGTCAGTGAGTTAAACATAAGGATTACATATGTAAACCGACACGAGTAACATCTGGGGTGCTGCAAGGGAGTGTGCTGGGTCCTCTCCTATTTTTAGTATACATTAATGACACAGCCTCTAACATAAGTTCGTCAATCCGTTTTTTCGCGGACGACTGTGTTATTTATACGAAAATAACTTGCATGGCCGATGTCGCAGAACTACAATATGATCTCTCAAGGTTAAAGGAATGGTGCAGTAATTGGCAAATGGAAATTATTTATTTTATTTATTTTATTTATTTCATACTGCAGACCAAGAATTGTTCCAAGCAGGACAGGTACAAGCGGTAGGATAAAAGTACAAACACAAAAGATAACATAGGAAAATATTACGCAATATGGAAACATAACATCAATTAATAGTACGTATGGCCAATTAACAGTACGTAACATGGTAAAAAAATAACGCAAATGGAAATGCGAATTAAGAGTACGTATTAAGGCTCTAAGTTACAGAAAATTGGCTAAGATCAGTTAGACGGTTCCATTCTAACACAGTACGCGGGAAAAAAGAAAACAGAAAAGCGTTAGTTTTAGCAAAGTACGGGGTTAAAGAATGGGCTTGGTGATGACGTGTGTGTTTAGTGGACAGAGGAGATAAATATCCATGTGGGTCAAGGGCTAACTTATGATTAAGAAGTAGGCAAAGAAAGTTGAGGCGGTTCTTTTTTCGTCGTAGTTCAACTTTTTCAATGTTGTTAGCAGCCATGAGTTCAGACGGCGAGTCTGTACTTTTAAATTTAGAGTAAACAAACCTAACTGCCTTTCTTTGTACAGCTTCAACTTTTTTATGTTAGATTTAGTGAAGGGGTCCCGTACAACACAAGAGTATTCTAGTTTAGGTCTTATATAGGTAAAGTAACTGATAAGTTTAATGTTAGAAGGAGAATTTCTAAGCTTATGCTTTAGAAAACACAACTTACGAAAGGCGGCAGAACATATGTTGTCTATGTGTAGGTTCAAGACAGGTCATTAGTTATTGTTAAAAATCAAAAATAAAGAACCAAACACTTCAAGTTTACTAACATTTCTTCTGCATGCTCAAACTCTTATAAAGTAAATGGCACAGTAATCGAAAAAGTCACGTCATTTAAGTACCTGGGCGTCATACTTCCGACTTAAGCTGGGCTGCCCACATCGAGCATATTACCAATTAGGCTTTCAAGAAGCTCGGCCTAATTAAACGACGCTTGCATTTCGGTAATAAAGATACAAGACTGCACGCTTTCAAATCATTGATTCGGCCCTCTTTATAATATGCTTCTATCATATGGAATCCTCACCTGACAGGTCTTACTAACATGCTCGAAATGTACAAAACAAAACCGCGCGGTTTGTCACGTCATCCTATTCACGTTTCATAAGCGTTTCATCACTAAGCGACGAACGCTTGACTGTAAATGTGCAAGGTGTGAACTGTGAACTTCTCTCTTCCTTCTCCTCTTTCAATCCCTTCTCCCCCTTCCCCAGTGCAGGGTAGCCTACCGGGCTCAGCCTGGTTAACCTCCCTGCCTTTCCCTTATAACTTTTTTCTCTCTCTCTCTTCATCACTAAAAGCTGAACTTAATTTAGCTACGCTTGTCACGCGCAGGCGATATGCTCAACTATCGTTTTTTACTGACACAGCAACACAACGTTCGCCCAATCACACATTTTCCCAGCCCCTCATACGACAACCCGTCTCTATCATGCGCACAAAGTGTCACCGATTTTCGCCCGGAAGAAGAAGTACCAAAATTCGCCTTTATTATTGTGCATAAACTAATGGAACTCCCTGCCGTCCAACATCGCCGAGATGTCAGATGCTTAAATGTTTCACTCAGCGCGGATGGGCTATTTACAAAATGGAAAACATTGCTAACCTGTATCTGTCCGTCTTTGTTTGATATACGGTATTTGTACGCTGTATGTATGCAGTGTTCTTTCCAATGTATTGATGATCAGTGGTTTAACGGCCATATGACAAATCGCTCTGTACTCGTTACCAATATATTTTGTAGATTATTTTTTATCTGTGCTATTCTTGACGCCTTGGTTCAAATTAACTCGCCGTTTGTTTTTCTTTTTTCTTGTTTTCTTGTAAGTATTGTTGCCTTCGATTTCTATTGTTTATACATTATATTTATGTACTCACCTGAAATATCCCCCTATGTAATACCCACTAGGGCTTATGGGGTATTTAAATAAATTTAAAAAATAACCGGACAGAGCCGCGCTTCACCCCGCCAAGCTCCGCCCATCTGCCTACACAGTGCACGCAACCTCGTTAAGGAGAGGGAATGAGAGCATGCGTGCGACGATTGCAATGCTCGGGAGAGAGAAAAAGAAAATGAGAGCGAAATAGAAAGAGAAAGAAAGAAATTGTAGCAGCACCTACAAGGCAACACGCAGAGATGCTGCCGACGCCATTCGCGTTTCCCCGCTTCCCCGCATTCGTGCCGAACGCGCGCAGTGCAGCAGGCGCCTCTGCAGCACTGCAGTAGCAGCAGGCGCCTCTGTTGGCGTCTCGACAGGTTTCCACCAGCCAACGCCGCGGCGAGTGTAGTGGTGCAGCTTGACCGTGACGTCACCGGGGAGATGAAGATCTGAGCCACGGCGTGATGGCGGAAGAACTCTCCTTGACTCTGTGGCGATTACATACACCTTTGACATTGGACGACCAAAGAAGATCCGGACACCCGAAGAAGAAGCCGCCCATCTTGTAGCGCGTCGCGTGGCCAAGCGAGAAGCTACGCTTCGGCAGTGAACCGATTTGGAATACCGTGCCTAGCAGCATTTTGCCTTTCCTAGCAAAAATTTGCCTAGCCTAGTAAAACCTGGAAGAAGCTAGGTCGATCGCCAGCTCCACTGTTTACTCCAGCCTTTCACCACGAGTGCAAGCCGCCCACGTTTTTATTACAGTGTAAGCTGTTATGGGCTCATCCAAGAGCCGTTTCGGTTCGCGATGGTGTCCGCCGCCGCCGCCTCCGCCGCCAGCAGTGGCGGTAGCTGCTATCGCCGGAAATGCGAAAAAAGTACCCAGTTCCCACCGGGATCAAACCCACGCCTTCTGCGTGGGAGTCAGATACTCTGCCACTCAGCCACGCAAGCGCTTGCTGCCAGGTAGCCGAACAATGTCCGATGAGATGCGCTTCCAACGAGGCGCACAATCAATGTGATTCCGATCCTCCGCCAGTATGGTGGCGCCATCTGCTTAACGTGCCTGCAAACGCAGCGTGCCCGACATGTAAGTTACATATAGCAGTTGCATGCGTCATGTAACTGGACCTGGTTAACTCAAGCAGGCTAGGTGACTATTTGTCACCAACCCGTTTTGAACATTCCAATAAACAATCACAATCATCATCATCATCATCGACAACAACAACCTACTTAGCCACAGGTTAAAGTATGTGAGATGTGCGCCACGTATTCTGGATATCTCTTCGGTACACGTTATGGTGTCTTCTCCCAAGGTACGAACCACTGCTGAAGACGTGAATCGTACAACTACGTACGCGGCTACAACCAGGTATCATTGGTTTCTGCAGACTGCTGTGCAAAGAGAATTGCAAGCTGCAGCTTGCCGTCGGCGCTGGGCGGACAGTTCAGATCGCTCTCGTCAAAACGAAGCGATGAGACTTTGCCGCGAAGACACTGTTGGGCGTGGTGCCGAAATTGGAGCTACTCTTTGTTGTATCAGCATGGCGGCCATGGATGCTACGCTGGGCACGATGGAAATGCCGGGGCATGCCGGGACGGCGGCCGAAAGAGTCGCGCAGACGCAGATGGGTAACGAGGCGAAGAACTCTTTATTAGCGTAGACAGCTCCATATATAGGCGGGCGTAGTTACAAACAGTGCCCCCTGCGTGCGGAATATGTGGGTTGCGGAACCGAAACCTCTACATCACATCATCCCCCTTCTTTTAAGTAAGGCGGGGAATGTCAACAGCATTATAGAGTAGTTGAAGTACACAGTAGTGAATAGCAACATATGTATGAGATATGTCCCTATGCAACATTATACAGGGGTAATGGTCACATTAACTATTTATCCGTATCTCTGTCCCCCCTGCGAAAAGGTAACGGTACTTGTGAGAATAGGCACTCGGTAATGTTTTTAGCAAAATAGACAAAATACAATAGATACACTAGTAATACAAATATACATAAAATGGCTAACATCCCCACTAACCTAAAAACACTTACTCACTTTTCACAGTCGTGGCAGTAACAGGCACAATAGACGGCAACTACGCACACAATGGCTAATGGAGCCAATAAGGCAAGCCCAATTAAACTTTTCATGGTCCCGACAACATTGTAAAAAGGCAGACACTCAAGAATATAATGCACACTCAATATATCACTAGGGACCAAATGCTCTTAAATGCTGTGGACTCTTACGGCATCTTTTGGATCGCCGGGGTATCTGAGGCGAGAAATGTGTGGGCCCAGGGCCCTGCATTGGAGCCACTGATGCCTGAATTGGACTCTGTACTCCAGTTACACGCCTATTAGGCGAATTGAAGGCATTATTTTGGCTGGCCATCAAAGCCGGACATTGAATCGGTGTCTGAACAGCAGTATGCTCCATGATATGCTCTGCAGAGGTTGCTGCGAGCGGTGCACATAGACTGGGCACGTTAGTCTGCGTTTGATATGCCTTTTCACCTTTCCTTTTGGCTAGAGACTGTTTAGCTGCAGGAACAGGGATAGTTACCAGAGTAGGAGTTTCGTACGAAAGGGCCTGCGAGTACTGTGTCGAAGGAGGATCTACCGGGAACTGTAAAGGCCGATTTGCATCACTATGTTTCTCCAAATGTACCAGTACCAACTTCGAAGCATTCCAAATGTTGCCATCACTCAACTTAAATGCACGGTCCCCAACCTTTACTAGCATCGTGAAAGGACGTCGATATATAGTATTTTTTTCTGGCAATCTCACTTTAACTTTGTTCACAATCCAAAACTTGGGTGATTTCGCACCCCTTTTTAGGTCGACATAATGTTTCACATTCTGCTGACACCGGAATGTCCTCGTCCGCACAACGCGAGGGCGTTGGAATTGTTAAGTTGCAGATCCGCTATGTCAACAGATGAACGAGGTTGTCTACTGTGTAATAGTCTATCAGGATATAATACTGTCATTGCCTGTGCAGTAAACCTGTATATGCCTAAGAAATATGTGATGGCTTTTTTGAACGGACGGCGTTCAAGATGATACAGCTGAATTTGTTCCTTTAACGTCCTGTTAAACCGCTCGACCTCTGCATTGGCTTGCGGGTAGTAATTAGAGGAACATAGACGCTTAATTCGTCGCTCTGCTAGAAATGTTTCAAACTGTTGCGACTTAAATTGTGGAGCATTGTCCGTTACTATGCGTGTGGGAAACGCTTCTCTACTGAACACTGCAGACGAGAAGGTCATGACAGCGTCTGAAGTGACTTCACGTGCAAAACAGTCTTCTGGCCATTTTGCACGTGAATTGGGTCATTTGTTGTGTCGGCGTGGCGGCCATGGATGCCACGACAGGTACGCGGGAAATGCGGGGGCACGCCGGGCGGCGGCCGAACAAGTCACGCAGACGCAGATGGGTACCGAGGCCAAGAGCACTTTATTAGCGTACACAGCTCTTTATATAGGCGGGCGTAGTTACAAACAGTGCCCCCTGGATGCAGAATTTGTTGGTTTCGGAACCGAAACCTCTACATCACACTCTTGAGCCGCTCCACCAGCTTACAGTGTGACTGTGCTGCATGTGCCGCGCAGGCCTGTGACTTTTTTTTTTCTTACTGACGAGGTTTCTCAGTGAATTTTCTCTTCACATGCATCTTCACAGGTCCCGTTGCAGGGGTTGATGAAACAATTAGAGGAAACCAATGGCCAGCCAACATCAGTTCGCCAGTACATCATGCCCTGTGTGGTCGCCAGCGTTGCCTCATTGTTTTTCCCGCCGACACTGTACCGCGCAGGCGGCACCCTACAGCGTATGACGCAAGTTCTGGGCAAGCTGGCCGTTCCCTTATTCATGGGCCAACAGTTCGAGACGACACCAGCCCTGCTCCGGAGAGTATTGCAGCGCTTGCCGTTCACTAGAACTGGCAAAGTTTGTGCTCTTATGAACAAGTATACAGACTTTATTAGGTAAGCCAGTAACGCCATGGCAACGTTTATTTTTCTGCGCCTTGTAAGACGATCTTTTATAGCGAAGCTATATACCTCTACCAACCAACGGTTCTTTCGTGTGCCTAGCAGATAACTTCTGCCAATCCTGGTGATATTCAGAAAGGGTCCAAGCTCATTGGCTCATACTAGGGACGACAAAGAGAGAAGGAGAGGAAGAAAGAGAGAGAAATATAAAGCAAGCGAGAGAGAGAAAAATAAAGAAATGGAGGGAGAGTCAAAAAAAGAGAACGAAATAAAAGAAAGAAAGAGAGATAGATAGAGAGAAAGTGAAAGAGAGAGAGAGAATGTCACCACGAAGGTCAGAGAACGAGAGAGAGCGGGAGAGTAAGAAAGCAGAGAGAGATAAGGAAAGAATGACAGAGAGAGAGAGACGGAAAGAGAGCGACAAAGGAAGTCACCACGAAGGTCAGATATACACACGACAAGCTTCGTTCGCCCCCATTTTCTCGGCGGGGGAAGGGCTGGTGATTTTTCAACCAATGTTTAAGCTTGAGTATTACTGAAGCTTAAACAATGATTGAAAATGATATAAGAAATACCTATAAATGAACCAGGGCCCCCAATCACAAAATAAAGTTTTTGTGATTGGGGGCCCTGGTTCATTCTTCGCCATAAGAGAGATGCAGCTGTGAAGACCACGTCAGCGGTGTCACGCAATTAGGAATTAAGAAAAAGGTTGATTTCATATTAGCGCCGGGGATACGTAAGATAAAAACAACTTTTACGGTCAGTTTGACATTGTGTAGACGGCGCAGTCTAGGTGGGTTTCTGCATTTTATGAGTTCATTTTCGAGTAGGATAGGAAAGTGCATTTCCAATGCTATTTATTCTACGAAAATTGAAGTTTGAATTGGAGCTTTGTTATGCGCTAAGATGAAATTCAGGGTTTTCAGCCTGTTTATGGCTGTATGCCATACAACCAAAACGGAATCTTATTGGCAAATAAAAACAAGGCAATACCACCGCGGCAACATTTTATTTAGAGCTAACATTTACAACACCAGAAGGATTTATCAGCTTACCATGCTTTTCTGCGTGTTTACCAGTGTTTATTTAGGGCTCCTTTTTTAATGCGTAAGCATTCTTAGGCGACTCACCCAGGAAATCTCACTCTCCCCCCGTCAACGTGTGACACGATGCATTCCATCAAGAAAAAAAACTGAACAAATTGTAAAGCAAAAACGTTCGCGGTGTGAGTATCAAACTGACTACCCCATTCTCAGAAGCGGATTGTCTTACTCTGCTAAACACCCACGCCTACCAGTAGTGAATATATCTGAACCATTTGAATGTGTTATACTGGCAGTAGTAAACAAATGTCAATGAAGAACAGTTTCTATGAAGGCCTTCTCGAAATATTTGGTGACGCCGCGATAAAACACATCCCTAGAACCACATCTAGAGCTAACTTAGAGCCTTGTTGACATCACGAAAAATTTGGGTTTGCCAACACTTAATCCCAAACACGCCACATCCCCGATGCGTTACGGTGGTCGCGGGATGCGCCTTCCTTTGGGGCGTTCCTTCATCGACCGAAATCGAAATGCGACGGATCACTAAGGGATCATGCATTTCGCGTCGCGTAACACAGCCATAAACAGTCACTGCGTTTATAAGGATGATAAGGAGTGATTAGGGGGTTATATGAGTCGGATAACGGTTGATGATGGTTCGAGGCGGATGGATAAGGTGCTGAAAAGCAATAAAGGCTTATACTGGTTGGATCAATTCTGCTAAGGTTGATGAGGATCGATAACAATTGATCAGGGTCGCGTCAAGTTCGATACGGTTTATTATGATCGGTGTGGTTTGATATGGGTCGGCTATAACGTTGATAACAACCGATAAGGGTTGATGATTGAATTGATTGAATGGTTGAATTTATACTGGTCGGATCAAGTTTGGTAAGATTGATAATGTCCGATAAGAGTTCATAAGCATCGGATCAAGTCTAGTAAGGGCGATTAGGATCGATAGGGTCCTTGTGAAAAGGGTCCTGATAAGAGGTTGTATGGACACGATGAATATTGACATGTTGATAAGGCTGATGATTGCCAAAGCTTTTATTTCGTAAGTTCGCTTTGTCATTGGTTGGCCGCCCTTGTTGATAATGATATGTCTGGCATCCGAATTGGCTAAAATTCCTTCTTACAAATAATTCTAGCGTAAAAAGTTTTTGTGAATAGGGGCCCTGGTCGCAACTTCATCGTCCCGCGGAGAATCGAAAGTGCCGGTCTGCCGCAGAAGGGGGATCCTCTCTGGGGTGCCCGATCCTGCCGTGAGAGGCTGCAGCCAGTCCAGGAGCCTCGCTCGAACTTGCCGAAGTCGACGGCCACACCTTGGACGGCCAACGTCACGGAGTCAGCCAGACCCCCAAGTCGCCCATCGCCAGAGCGGAGCTGGCGAATAAGACGATAATGAGGCTTCATAGCCTCGCAATGGAACAAGAATTCAGGATCGCCAGTCAGCCTCTACAGTCTGCAAAGGAGTCCTGTCAATCTAGGTGAAATACTCACAGGGGACTCTGATCATAGGAAAGACAGTTACAGAAGAAAAAAACGCTTAACCTTGCCCTCGGCTGCGCAACGGTTCAAACAGCGAAGCTGGGCGATCGTAGCCTAGCATTTTCCACAAGTGCGTGCGAACTTTTCATCTTATTCCTCATGACGATGATGATAATTTCTTTTCGCGCGTCTCGAGTTTACAGCCGTCACTGCGCGTTGCATAGCGCAGCTTGCCACATCGAAACCGAGCTGCAATGCCGACAACACGTTCCAGCAGACCCACTCCATGAATGCGTCTCTCTCTCTCGCTCTCATAGCGCGCAAAACCTCTTCCCCTCGCAGAGCACGAGCGTACGAACATGCCAGCTGTGGACGAAGATGACGACGCTCGAACGCAATCATATAGTTCGCATAAAAGCATGCTCTGCAAGCGTGGCTGCATGGCCTAATGATTACGACGCTCGCCTTGGGACCGTGGGTACGCGAGTTATCCCGCCTCGGAAAGAAAGTTTAGTTTAAATTCTTTCTTGGTATTTTCTTGATACGCACCACAACTTACGGCTGGCTTAAACAGCTTCGCTGTTCACAAAATTGGGTTCGAATTCATACGGCAGGCATTACCAAATCCTGGCTGGGAGCTTACCACTGTCGCTGAAAAGAAAAGTTTACAATCATTGCATTCTACCGGTGATAACATACATATAGATGATACATATACATTTGCAGTGGAGATTAAGGGCAGTTTCTTAAATGATGGGCCAATCTAGGACAAGCAAACGCCAATAAACAAGGGGCTTAGTAATTTTTTGAATGGTTGGTATTCGTGAACTCCCTGGCCGGCAACGTAGTGTCACATTCTGACAAACCGTAAAACGGCTGAAAACAATTGTTCATACGTGTAGAGCACTGCCAACTGTCTTTCTTTTATTTCTGCGGTCATCAAGTGAGCTCTGGTTTATTGCAGGTACACCAACGAATCAAAAATATTTTTTTCAGTATAGGGTAGGGTTCCACTATCTTAGAACAAAACCGCCGTACTCTCTGCCGCCATTGTTAATTTCGCAATGGTTTCTCCCGTCAATAATTTCTATCGCAATGTCAACGCCAACGCCGAAGGTTGTTACGAATGCGGCCTTTCATTTACTTAGCACCACCTGCAGTAGCACCTCGGCGGGAGGCTTTGTTTTCCACGATTTACTTCCTTCATGTTGGCCACAATGAGAAAAATGTGGCACTCAGCTACGGTAGTAACGTCCTGTGTGCAGGAAATTTCGTCATGGCCTCGTAACTGAAGTCCCCAAAATGGGGAATTTTTCATATGTATTGTAGATGTGGAGGTGGAATCAACTTTATTTAGAGAAATGAGCAGACGGTGTAAGATCTTCCGAGCTGGGCGGCATCCCTAGTCCAGGATGCCGTGGGCCTGGGCCGATAGCTTGGCCCTGCTCACCAGGTGATGCTGGTCTTCAGGGCTCGGGCTTGTAAGCTGGGCCTCCCACTGCTCGACGCTTGATCCGGTGATGGGTGGTGTCGATGGGTTTTGTCGACATTCCCATACCATGTGGCTTATAGATTGACTCCAACCAAATAAGGAAATTTACTAGCCCGACGTTTCGGAACCAATTCGGCTCCTTCTCGGGCTAGTAAATATCCTTATTTGGTTGGAGTCAATCTCTAAGTCTTAATCAATTTTCCCAACCAGACAGGTAATTCTGTCGAAATGTTCAGCTTCATGTGGTAGAGGGTGTTGGGCGCAGAGCAGCAGGCGCATCTGTGAGTATAGTTCGTAGGATACATTGCGTGTAGCAGGGTGCTGTGGGAATGTGCCGGTTAGAAGTTTGCGGAAGATCAGCGCCTCTTCTCTTGTCAGCCTGGGATGCGGAGGTGGGTAGATCCTCCTACCCAGTCCGTAATGACTCAGGATATCGGCGTATATTTTCTGGACGCTATCATGTTGGTCTACCGGTGCTCGTGAACCCGGTGGGATAGCCTGGAGAATGTGATCTCGGGCAGCGGCGATAGCCGCTACATTACCCACCAGGGTCTCGTGTCCTGGGGCCCAGACAATGTACAGTTCTTGGAAATTTTCTAGTTTTTCGAGGATGCTCAGGGCTTGTTTGGAAATGCGGCCCTTTTGGTAATTTCTACAGGCTGTTTGTGAGTCCGTGATGACTGTTATGTGATCTTCCCCTCGCTTGCCAGTAGTGGCCGCCAGGGCTATCGCCGTTTCTTCCGCGCAGTCGATGTCTGGTGTGCTTACCGAGGCCGCTGATACCTCTTGTCCTTGGCCGTTGATCACGCTGATAGCATGGGCCGCTCTGTTCTTGTACTTTGCCGCGTCGGTGTATCTGCCTTCTTGTTTTGGTCCTTCGTAGGCCTTACGTAGAGCTTGCACTCTCGCTCGCCTCCTTTCTCTGGTGTATTCAGGGTGCATGTTTCTCGGATGCTGGCCACCGCTGGCCAGCCCAGTCTTATTAGGGTGTCGCTGCCCGTGCTGATGAGCTTGAGTCGCTCTATCTGGCTCGTCTTGTGGGCCTCTGCTAGTTCCTCCCAAGTATTGTGGATGCCCAGGCTGAGTAGCTTCTCCATCGACGTCCTCGGTGGAAGCCCCAGTGCCAGCTTGTAGGTCTTTCGCATTAGGGTGTTGAATTTGTCTCTCTCGCTGTTCTTGAGACCCAGGTACGGGGTGCCATAAGTCACTCTGCTGATTATCAGGGCTTGTATTAATCTGATTGTGTCCTGCTCTTTCAGGCCGTGCTTTTTGTTAGTCACTCTTCGCACCAAGTGCGCGACTTGGGTAACTGTCGCTTGCAGCTTTTTAATGGCGGCGAGACCGGCACCATCCTTCTGGAAAGTGAGGCCCAGAACACGGAGTACGTCCACCTTGGGTATGTTGACTCCATGTAGGGTCAACGTTGGGTCCAGCGTCTCCTGCGGAGGCCGCCCTCTTGTCCTCCTTTTGAGGATCAGGAGCTCCGACTTTTCCGGTGCGCATGAAAAACTGCAGCTGTATAGATAGTACTTGGTCATGTCGATGGCTTCCTGCAGGGCATCTTGTTGTTCGCCCACCGATCCCGTGCTCGTCCATATGGTCAGGTCGTCTGCATACATTGCGTGACGGATACCCTTGATGTTCTCCAAGAGGTTCGGCAATCCCCTCATCCCTATATTGAACAGCAACGGGGAGATCACCGACCTCGGGGGGGGGGGGTGTTACTTTCTGCGGATTTGGAACTTCTCGGTCCTGAGGTTCCCCAGGCCTGTGGTCACCGTTCTACCCGTCAGGAAGTCCCGGATGTAGTTGTATGTCCGCTGTCCGCAGTTGGTATGCTGTAGGCTGTTCAGCGCTGCTTCGTGTGAGACGTTGTCGAAGGCTCCCTTCACGTCGAGTGCCAGTATGACACTCTTGTGGCGTGTGCTGAGGCCGTCGATGACTTCTTTTAGCTGAAGTAGAATGTCCTGGGTGGAGAGGTTAGGCCGAAAACCGAACATAGTGTTCCGCAGGTGCCGCCGTTCTTCCAGGTAGGGCGAGAGTCGATTGTGGACCATGTGCTCGAAGAGTTTTCCCGGCACGACGTGAGAGAGATCGGGCGCAGGTTTTGTAGCTTGATGGGCTTGCCGGTTTCGGGATCATCGCTACGTCCGCGTGCATCCAGGAAGCCGGTATACTGCCGGTCTCCCAGCTTTCATTGATATATTTTAGTAAACTCTCCGTCGCCCCGTCGTCCAGCTTAGGGAGGGTCTTGTTAATATTATCCGGGCCGGCCCTCGTGTTTCTCGTGAGATTTCTTAAGGCTGCCACGATCTCCGACTTGGTGAAAGGTTGGTCTAGATGCGGATCGGGTTCCTCCTGGTACTCCGGTTGAATGACTGGCGACCTCTTTCGTTGTTGTTCGTCTCCGAGGTATTTCCCGGTGATGGCTTCGAGCACTTCTTCCTCGGTGCCCTGTAATTTGTGTATAAGTCATTGTATGTGTTGCCCCGTGACACTTTTTGATTCCGTCTTCGACCAGAAGGGTCTTTAGAATGGCCCAGGTCTTTCGGTTGCTGAGTGTTCCCTGTAATTGGTCGCACACTTGATTCCAGTTCTGACGTCCGAGTTTTTCAGCATACTCCTCCGCCTGCCGCGAGACTGCGGCAATGCGGATCTTGAGTTTGCGGTTTCTCTCCTGCTTCTTCCATCTCTGCAAAAGTCATAGCCTGGCCTCCCAGAGGTGAAATAGGTGTGGGTGGACTTCAGGATGGTCCGCAGTTAGTTGGATGGTCTTTGTGTGCTTGGTAACCAAGTCCATCACGTTCGTGGTCCACTCCTCGATGTCCTCTAGGCTTCTGGGGTGTTCACATTTCCGGAAAGCGGGCCAGTCCGTAATTTTAGCCTGACCTAATCTCACGGGGGTTTAGTGGTGCGTGATTTCGGCCTGGTTGGTGTGATGGTCGCTGCCCAGGGTCTCGTCCAGTCTCGACCACTCGACTTGCTTTAATCCAGTGGAGAAAGTCAGGTCTGGGCTGGTGTCTCTGGAGACACTGTTGCCGATTCTAGTTGGTATTTGAGGATCGGTCCACAACGTCAGTTGATGGTGCTGTGCCGCGTTGTGCACGTCCATGCCCTTTGTGTTGGTTGATTGGTAGCCCCAAGCCACGTGTGGAGCGTTAAAGTCGACCACCACAAGGAGCTTTGGCCCTTCGTGACTTTCTTCACTTCTCTCAGGAACTTGTCCAAGTCCTTGAGGGTGTCGCGCGGAGAACTGTATACATTCAGGATGTAGAGGCTCTGCAGGGTTTTCTTGTGAGGAACCAGCTCATTCAGAGTGTGTTCGATTCTGTTGTTGATTTGGTGCTGCTGCGTCGTGTGATGTTTCTTGATCAGGACGGCGGTCCAGGTCCTTCCTGGGGCAATGTGCGTTTCGTAGCCCCGCGTCGTAATATTGTTGGTTTCTGTGATTAGTTTTTTTTACCAGCGTTACTTGGCGGACATTCTTGGAATAATGAGGAAAAGCATTACTGAAGGCAGGTTTGTGCAATGTTGACGGGCATCTTCAATCCGTGTATTGCATCTTTTTTGAACCTAGGAAGCGTTCAATTATTGCACACATTTAGTACATCTTGGCATTTATGGAGATATGTGATATATTGCAACCTCAGCTATTGGCTATTGCAATACATTGTTTGGTAGTATGTGACGAACCAAAGCAGCCGATATGTTTTGCTATATATGGGGTATGCGTCCTCTAAGAGAGAGAGAGGACGCATACCCCATAAATAGGAAAAGCATATCGGCTACTTTGGTTCGTCGCATACTACCTAAACAATGTATTAGCCGATAGCTGAGGTCGCATTATATCACAGCTCTCTATAAGTGCCAAGCCGTACGAAGTGTGTTCGTTAATTAAAAGCACACATAATTGAATGCACAATAAGTGAAGGCTGCAGATGATGAGATCGGATTCTCTGCTTGAGAGCTCCACATGTACAACTCTACTGATAATTGTCCACGGTACATTGGTTTAGGATCAATACCGTAAAAAAATACCAGATGGACGCTTGCATCAGAAAATTATTGTAAAAAATGGCTGGCTCTTCCGTACTCTAGAGTAGATGTAAGCATGAAATGGCTACCGGCAAGGAAAATTGATTGGAGATAATGCTAGCAACAATCTGAAAATGGGTGTAGTGCATGTTCCCAACGGCACACCCCACCACACCACAGCGCAGCACTGCCATACTGTACACTGGTCTATATGGACGCTGCCCAGCTAGAATAAAGAAAAAACGGGCTGAAGGGCTGAAGGTGGCATGAAAGGCTGCGAAAGACGCCACGGAGACAGAGCGCCCTGCCCAGCTACAAGAAAAGCGCCAGAAGGCGCTTTTCTTGTAGAAGAAAGACGCGAACAGACCACGCTGCGCCAGAAGACGCAGCGTGGCGCCATCTCTCGAGGCGACGCAAAACACGCGCCGCGGAACTCGTGGTCCGTTGGCGTCCAAAACAGCACAGGCAACCCTGTATCAGCGCCAAAATATCTAATGTATGTTGGCCTGTATCTGCTATTTTGAACGTCTTTATTGTAAATGACCAATAAAACTTCAGCGTACTAGAAGTTAAAGCTTGAGTGAGTTTTGAAACAAGCATTAGGAAGAACTCGGAAGCAATATTTTTTTTGTAACTTGTTTGGACACTAACTAGCCTATGTAATGCGGTCCTGTACAAAGTGTTGGGGGCCAGAGACCGCATTTTCTTATCTTTTGACTGGTTTCCCGGATGATCTCGTTTTATTCTCGCAATCTATGTCCGAATGTTCTCGTTTGAGTTCCCGGATAACGGCTGTGGCTTTTAGCGCAAGGTCACTTGAATGTCACCGACAATGGGCGATCAACGCATTTCATGCTTAAAAACTTAAAATGCGGGAACCAGCTTCGTTTTGTTTGCTGCAACTAAAACGCCCCAAGTTCTATATATTAGGTTTTTCCACAAGCGTGTGCCTGTATTGATTGCGCTGTTGCGGCATAAAACAGAAATCTTATAGCTGCGAAAAAGTGTGCCGAATGATGTTTTTTTTCTCGTTTGTTTAAGATTCTTTAAATGAGATAGAGAGAATCTTTCAGTTTTTCAGTAAACGCAGTTGACCACAGGAAAGAATAAATTTCAGTACCATTTCTTGATCCTGTTTCGCAAGTACGTAGTCCCTCTACACCACACTGATTAATGATGAGGTGACTAGGGAACTCAGAAAAGTCTAAAGTGACTTGTGCGGACTTTAAACAATTGAAATATTCTAGGTGGCATTCGCACTATAGTTATTGCCAAGTAAATCCCAATTACTTGGGGAAAGTCAACAGCAAGACACATCCGGTCTGCAAGACACAGAGCCAGCGCTAATACTAGTAAATTTTACTAGCTGGTAGCGCCATCAAAACCGGACAAGCCATCATCTGGTGTGCCAGGTATCCAAATGTGGTAGCATTATGAAGCAAATAAAGCATACCGCAAAAATGCAATCAGGTTCGCTAAGAAGGTTCAAAATTCCGAGAACTGCAAGAAATTATAGCGATATGTCGGATGTACTAGGTGTAATATTGAGTGTATATATAAATTCTATCAATATTTCTAATAAAGAGTGCACCATAGAGTAGATTACCAGCGTAGACGGGAATTTCACTTGCTCTGCCTTTTTGAGGTCATTATATTTGCTATATTTTTGAAGAAATGCGAAATCCCTAATGTCCTGTTAACATTGAGCCACGGTGACAGCCTAGAGACATATTTTATTTAAGCGGTGGCGCTGTGTCTTTTTTTATAAAAAGCGCAGCATCAGCTTATAATGAGAAATTCTTTTACACATTTTTCTTTTCAGAAAACAAATCGAGGACTACAAGTCTACGTGGGACGAGGAGCCAGTCAAGGACTTTATTAAATACTACACTGAAAGGATAGAAAGGGCAGAACTGGAGGGTGATCAAAGGTTCCAATGTAAGTCGTATGTTTAAGATATACGTGTACGGAGCATGCATTGCTTCTACGGTTTATTTTGCCAAGCAATATATACAATCGAGTGCTTCTGCAACGACAAAACTTTCATAACGAAGGACTGATTATGTCCCGACCGAATTTATATCTTTGATATGCATTGTGGACGCCTTTGCAACAAGGACCACAACGAATTTGACTGTACAACTGATTAAACGAGGAATCTCCAAAGGCTGATTTGTTGCGTTATAATGAATTCCATGTAGCGGTCCCACCGCCACACTCCACAGACTTAACTAAGGCGCGCTAGCGTTTACGGCACCACAAGCGACACACTTCTCGAGTTTGCCAAAGTATATGTGGTCCTGCCGCGCTGCTCTAGGAATCGCTCAACTCGAATGCTGATTGCTGTTACGCATAAGTGGGTGCGAATGGTAGCAAATACGTCACAGTTGATGACGACGTAAGGACTTAACCTTAGCTAACAGTCGACGACGCCTTCGAAGCCATCTGGGGCAGGAAGGACGCGAATATTAACTACGGCAATAGTAATGAGAAGTCTGTAAACAAACAACAACTTTGACGGAAAGCGACGCGGTAGCAGCATTCCGTGATCTGCAGCTTTATGTACTGTCGCTACTGCGTTGCTCCATTAGCAATCTTTCAGCCAAAGTGTGCACCGAGAAATGAAAAATGGAGACTTATTTCATTAAGTCTCTCTTAAATTACTCTGTAACAAAATAAAGTTGTTTCCTCCTCCTCCTCTTAAATTGCTCTAAATAAAGGTTTACTTTTGTTGAACGTATTTATCTTGCTCTATTAAGAGTAATACGGTTTGTGAACGTTACAATGAAGTGACTAGTGTAACGAAGAATTTGGGTGGTCCCGAACAAGTTGTTATAAGGCGTTTGACTGTGAACACTTTATAGTAGATGTTGTGATTGATGATTTGAGGTCAGATTTAAGATCACTCCAAGGCATGTTTATTTCTGTCATTTTCTGCATTTCACATCACTTTTGCGAAAAGCGCCAAGAAATAATGTGAAAAAATGCGCTGTAGCGCGATTCACAAAACTTGAGTCGTCTCCAGAATTCATTCTAAGGAGATATGTTCTCACGACAAGTGATTCTTCAGATAGTCAATTACAATGTTGTCTGCAGGGTATACATAAAATGTAGTTATATATTTCTTCCTTAAGTGTAGATAAGTCAGTTTAATTTTTGTGAGCTTTAGCATCCACCTCTCCGAATGATCTTGCTCTAAGAGAATTGTGCTGTCCGTTAGCTTCTGGAAGGTTCATTTTTCAAATTCTTGGAGCTACCAACAGTCTCCAGGAAGTGTTTAAAAAATGAGGATGAAAGTGAAAGGGCTGTGGTCTAAAGTAACAGTACACCGCGTCCTGTTAGCCGCTCAAAGAGATTTAATTACAAATTAGTACCGAAACTCTAGGAAAATTGCATGCACCGACACTCTTCAATGAAATTGTGCCACTAAATTTAGAGCAGTCCTACGTTATAAATTTGCGCACGTAAGTCAGTGGATGTATTACGCTCCGTCATGATGGTTCAGCGACGTGCTTCTGATATTTACCAACATATGTCTTATAATGGGCGCTGATGTCAAAGGAACGACAAGACGGCATGCTTAAGTGACTTCTTGCCCATGCGGGTTTTTGTGGTTATTTTTAGTGCGCTAGCGCTTGGCCTTCCAATCCGGAAAAAACCCGTGGTGTGCCGGTCTGTGCGCTGCGCGACTATGAAGAGCCAACTGCAGCGCCGCGCAGGGACGAGCAGGCAAGGAGTTGTTACGTCACGCGTTGGAGGAGAGTAACCACCTGCTACCAATGACGCGCTCCTGCCTCGAATGGCACAGCAACCAGAGCGTACGCGCCACCACTGTTGCAGCCAATAGGAAGGCACGCTCGGCCGCAGTTGCGGCCGGTGGGGGGAAGCGCCGCGCGCTGGTTCTCCGCGTCTGACAAATAGTTAGGCAGGGCGTTAGAACAAATCGTGTCGCAGTTCTTCGAAGATGGACCATGGATGAGCCGACAGGTTAATCTGTGTTGTTCGACGCGGAGCGCCGGGCTCGACGGAATGCATAACTACGGCTGAAACGACAACGTCACTAAGTGTCTACTGATCCTGACATTGTAGATAAACGACAGAAGTCAGAAGCAGACAGTGTGAGAAAATGTCGGGAACAGTGCAAGTGAAACTCCTGTACGGAGGGAACGCCCTCTAGACGCTGATGCCGAGGCCATGAGAAACGCGCGGGCTAACGAAACTCCCGAACAGCGACAACGCCACGTAGAAGCCAACCTTCAAGCTATGAGGACTCGAGGGGCTAAGAAGACGACCGAAAAGTGTGCCGCGCGCCTGGCCAATTACGTTCGATAAGGAGCGGCACACACTTCTGCCACATAGCCAGTAACCCAAGTTTGCATCAAAGAGGTTTATTGGACAATAGTATAATCGACAATAGTTCGTGCTTAGCCAGAGCAAGAAATGTCAGCCAATGTTTCATCCAAACCACAGTTGAAGTCTCGATTACACATTATCCTACACGTGCAATGGCCCTGTCGTGCACGCAACCTATAGTTTTCCCTACTACCTAGACTTGTGATAATGTACTTGTGTTTACAAATTGCCGTGTATGCGTACACCGTGCATGTTGTTATACTATATTTCGGTAATTGTGTATCTGCTGGCAGTTATTTAAAAGCTCCCTTAGTCATGTGTTTATGAACCTTTCGCTCTATACAACGTACCTTCATCCACAGCTGAATGGAATGTTTTAGATAACTATTTGTCGCAATGAAGAAAGTTTTGCATTTGGCTTGCAGTGTAATTCGTCTTGTCACAGATTTTTTTTTATTTCAACCATTCGCCTTTTTACACTTTGGAATCGCCCTATCATGGACTGGGGACAATCTGGCGTTTTGAACGTCATCCTTATTCGCGAACAGTTCTTTTAGCAATTAAAGCAGTGACCCTATCAGCGAACTGGCTATTTCTTGGCCTTCGATCTGAACGTTTAAACATAGCGCAGCCTTATGGCAAAATATTGTTTTATACTTTGCATTGCCCAGAGGCTACCACACCTCTTTTATAAGCATTTGAGTGCACAGAATCAAATCGCACTATTGCTATTTCTCCTTTGTGAGAAACACTCGACATACGTGGTATTGCAGTTCTTGTAAAAAGTAAACTTCCATCCTTTCACCTACCAGGCGTTAATAACGGTCACGAAAGCATTTTTCGCAAATTTGAATTCAGCGGCAACACTGTCATTATTACGGGAGTTTACAGGCCATCAGGATCCGCACCATAATTTTTGTTAGAACTCTATGATTACTTAGAAAAATACTGCGATCAGAATATAATTGTTGCTGGAGATGTTAACCTTCCTTGTATTAACTGGTTGGAAATGAAGTCTGGCTCGTTTGATGGTCCACAGTTCTGAAGTGTTGTTTGACATAATGCAAGCATATAACCTTAAGCAAACGGTCCTTGTCCCAACGCGTGTAACAGATTCTACCTCCTCAATTTTAGACCTTGTATTTTGCTCAAATCACATTCAGGATTGTGTAACGCAGGTTCACGATGGCATTTCAGATCACAGTCTTATTTATTTTACTTGCATCTTCCCGCGAAGGGCGGGTTCACATAAACCGAAAACCGTGGTTGTGAAAAACTATTCTGCTGCGGATGATGTGCAAATTGCGCTTTATTTAGAGGACTGTCTTTTCTCTTTTTGTGATCATGATATTGAAGTACTATGTACCAAGTTTAAATCGTGGTGTCACCACTCTATAAAAAACTTTATTCCAGACAGAGTAAAAAAGGTTGGTCCAGAGAGCCCTTGGATCACCAGAGAGCTGCTCCAGATAAAACGTAGGTTAAAGCGTCGCACGAAATTAAAGTGCGCGGACGATAAGGTGCTTAAAGAACTAAAAACTACCCTTGAGTATAAAATGCGAGAGTCCCGAGAACGTTATTTTACTGAAACACTTGAGCGTATTGCATCAGAAAGCCCACGAATATTCTGGCAGTTCTTCGGGAACAAGGGCCATCGACAAATCGAGGACGCGGCGTTGGCCAACACTATCGTTACAGACAGCAGGCAAATAGCGCAAATGTTTAACTGTCACTTTCAAAGCGTGTTTTCAAAGCCGAACAACGATTGTTATATCACTCCCGCAACAGATCAATCAGGTGGTCTGTCCATATCCTTGGAGGGTTACACTCTTACGGTTACACGCAAAGAAGTCAACAGGTCCAGATAAAATTCCCTGCTATTTTTCTTAAAAGATATGCACAGCTGATAGGTATATTTCTCCTCATATTATTTAATAAGTCCTTAGAAACTGGTAAAGTACAGACAGATTGGCTCCTGGCTCGTGTTGTTCCTCTTCTTAAGAAGGGTAGCGCGATAGAAATTAGTAATTATCGACCTATTTCACTTCCATGTATTTCTTGCAAGGTCTTGGAGCATATTTTGGTGAAATATTTAAATAATTTCTTGGATAAGCACAATATCATACACAATGCACAGCATGGGTTCCGATGGGGCTTTTCTACTAACACGCAGTTAGTAGCAACCATTAAAGAATTTGCTAAAGTTCTAGATATGGATGGTCGGGTGGACATAATATTTTTGGACTTCTCCAAAGCATTCGACAGGGTGTCTCACAATAAACTAATCCTAAAGATGAAAACAATTGGTATACCTCCGGAAATAATCAACTGGGTTATATCTTATTTGACTAACAGAAAACAATATGTAGATGTTGACGAATCATGCTGTAGAAATTTAGATGTTTACTCGGGAGCACCCCAAGGATCTGTGATAGGGGCGTTCTTGTTTAACCTCTATATCAACAATATATCAGACGCTGTCAAATCAACTGTCTCCGTTAAATTGTTTGCCGATGACTGTGTCATTTTTAAAACTATAAATTCTGTTTCTGACCAACATGAGTTGAATGTGAATCCAAAGCAACAGGCAGAATGGTGTGCTAAATGGGATATGATTATTAATCTTGAAAAAACGGTACAGAGGTACCTTACTAATAAAAGAAACAAACTGGTGTTTTCGTATAACATAAACGGTAACATGATCAAACAAGTAGAAAAATATAAATATTTAGGAATTACCATTACATCCAGGCTTAAATGGACCATGCAAATTGATAACAAAGCTCTTGAGCTCGTAAAAAATTAGGCTTTCTAAAACACAAATTAAGAAGATCATCAAAGGAACTAAGAAACAAGGCGTACAAAGCCATAGTAAGACCTTCGCTTGATTATGCAAACATTGTATGGGATCCTCACACAACAGTAGATATAGAAATGATAGAAAAAAATCTAAGATTAGCGGCTCGTTTTATATATAACCGCTATAAACGCCGGGACTCTCCTCCTACTATGTTGCAAGAGGCGAAGCTAGAAGGCTTAAAAGACTGCAGAAGAATTACTAGAATTAAGTTTCTAAGCCGGTTATATTTCTCGAAACTAGGCATTGATCCCCAAGAGTACACTACTACACAATCATTTGAAAATTCCCGTCATAGGCATCAACACTATATTGAACCTATTTTTGCTCGCACGGATGTTTATAAGTATTCATTTTTCCCCAAAATAATAGCAGACTGGAATGGATTGCCGCATGATTCCCTCCTTCTTGCTCCTGATGAATGATTTCGACAGTCAGAATGCATTATCTCTTATGTGCTATATTGTTAACGTTGCGCGTTGCTTCTTTTCTTTTTATGACGTTTTTATCCGTGCAATATCTCGTTCAGTTTTCTATAAGTTTGCATCGTCCATTTCTGGTGTCTCTTTTTTAAGGTCGAATATTTTTGCCTTTTTGTATTTTGCCTCTCCTGCCTGGACCGTATTCGGTCCGCAGTATGTGATAAATAAAAAAAATTAAAAATGTGGCCGAAGTGTATGTACACCTCAATATCTAAAAACTTGACTGACGGCTCAGCTGACATTATAATCAAGTGTAACCCAGTGGACAAATCCTCCAAAAAAGCCACTAAACTCTCAAAAGACTTGAATTACCACGCGATGCAGTGATGGCTATGGTGGCCACAGTAATCCACGAATGAGCTTCCTTGTTTTTTGCAGATAGATTTCTCGTGGGAAGCGTGAAGGACTTGATCATGGGCGGCACCTTCAGCAGTACTTCTGCGATTCACTGGCACCTGCTGAACTTCGCCGCGCGGCCAGACACTGTACAGGCTCGTGTTCAACTGGAGATTGACGAAGTAGTTGGTACTGAGAGGGCGCCCACATGGGAAGACCGCAAACGGATGCCATACACCCTAGCGTGCATCTGGGAGCTGGACCGGTGGAAGACGCCGTCGCCATTGGGAGCGGCGAGAGTGTGAGTCTCTAGCGCCACCTTTTTAGTTCAACATCGAACACATAGGTGCGTCGTGCATTCGCCATTTCATACACGTGTTTCAACTTCAATCACCGATTCACGTTCTCACTGTGCTATCAATCTTACGTGACATTCGCCAATAATAAACGTCACAATTTTTTACAGCGGCGCTGTTTAAGCCGACCGTCAGTCCGTGCAGCGTCAGTCCCGAGCATGCGTAGGCGAGAGAAAAAATGTTAGCGAGCGATAGAGAGAGAGAAATTGTAGCAGCACCAACAAGGCAACGCGCAGAGCTGCTGCTGACGCCGTACGCGTTTCCCCGTTTCCCCGCGTTCGCACTGAACGTGCGTGGTGTCGATGATGATGATGATGATTTATTGGCATTCATTTGAAACGGCGCGACGACAAATAGTCGCCTAGCCTGCTTGATTTATTCACGAATACTATAGATGTTCTTTATCTAGCATTTTTGTATACCTCTCATTAATCGTTTTCTTTTTCAAAAATTTACCTATGATTTTAAGAGATCAGGTCGTTTCCATCTTTTCCCTGCTTTTTTTCCAACAGTACTCTTAGCGTCTCTGGCTTATCTCTACGGCTGATTTCTTGATGTTTACTTCCACTTTAATCGCAAGCGCTTCTGGGAGTAGCACGTTACCTACGGTTCTCACTGGGTGGATCCCGTCACATTCCATAAGGATGTGTTGAGTGGTCTCTGGATCTTTACTGCAGCATACGCATACCTGATCTAGTTGCGAATATTTGCTCCGGTATGTTTGGTCCATAGGCAACGGGCTCGAGCCTCAAATAGCAAGGCACTGCCCTTTGTGTTATCGTACAGATTTTCCCTTCTAATTTCTTTCTTCTCATTCTTGCAAATCTCTATTGTCCTTTTTGTTTCCACTCTTTGCATCCAATTCACGGTCTCTTATTCTCTCACTTTCTTTCTGATGACTCCTCATTGTCTATTTACAGTTTCGATTATCCTGTACTTGGTTGCCAACTTCCTTGACCTCTTCCTCCATTCTTTGCCACGCTTTTCATGTAGAGATACTTGTGCACTTTAGCCGCCCATTTATTTTCATCCATGTTCCTGAGCCTTTCTTCAAAACTAATTTTGCTCTGTGCTTCTCTGACTTCAAAAGAGGCCCAACCATGTCACCCTGCACTGCCTCATTTGTGGTATTACCGTGGGCTCCCAAAGCCAACCGGCCTACTGATATTTGATTAACTTCCAAACCAGACAAGATATCCGATTTTAAGCATATAATGACTTTTGCGAATGTTAGCGCTGGCACCATTACTCCTTTCCAGATTCCACGCACCACCTCATACTTATTGTGGCCCCATAGTGCTCAGTGTTTCATTATTGCTGCATTCCGCTTCCCCTTTATTTTCAGATTATCTTGGTGGTTGCTTGAGTAATTCTTTGCTTCGTTTATGTGTACGCCGAGGTACTTATATTGCTTCACTATGGGTATTGCTTGCTGTTGAATTGGCACCACGAAGTTACTCGTCTCCTCATTAAAGATCATAATTACTGATTTCTGTGCGCTAAACTTAAGGCCTAGATTTGTCGCTGCATTCCCACAGATATTCGCAAGTATCTGTAAATCATTTTATTGTCCGCTAGTACCACAATGTCGTCTGCGTACATCAGTCCAGGAATCTTCTGTTGCACCATTTGTCCACCACGCATTTGAATAAATCAAACCCCAATTCGCTGTTTTCCAGTCGTCTTTCTATACCCTTAACGTAAAGTGTGAACAACAAAGGTGACAGAGGGCATCCTTGCTTCAATCCTTGGTGAATTCCCACCATTTCATTACCTTTTTGACCTTCCATACCACTTGTACTTGGTTGTCTCTATATAACTCCCTCAGCAGCTCCACGAAATCGTCATCTATGCCTTCGTGCTGAAGAATATCCCATAACAATTCCCTGTCTACGTTGTCATACGCTCCTTTAATATCTAGAATTGCTATCGATAAAGGTCCTTTCTGAGCTACTGATATCTCCATGCACTGAGTTAGTACAAACATATTATCCTCTAAGCGACTGCCTGGCCAGAACCCATTCTGTAGTTCCCCCAATACATCGTATTTCTCCATCCACTTCGACAGCTCTAATTTTACGGCTTGCATTGCCATTCTATATATCACCGACGTAACTGTAACTGGCCTGTATGAGGTCGTCTTATCCTTATCTCCTTTGCCTTTGTAGATGAGGTTCATCTTGCTTTCACGCCATCCAACAGGAATTTTCTTTGTTCTAAACACTCGCTCTATGGCATTAGTCAGCAGTGCCTTGCTTTTTGGACCGAGGTTTTTGATTAGCTGTATAGGGATTTCATCGGGTCCTGCTGCCGTGTTGTTAGGGTGGTGTCGCACACACGACACCATTCGTGGTGTCGTGTGTGTTTTCCTTCTTGTGTCTCCGTTTTCTTGCGCAGTTTATAAACGTCTAAAAGTGTTGTTAGGGACATTTCCTGCTGGATGTTTTTCAATAAAAGCTTTCTATGCTAAATTTTGATCTCTCAGGCCTTTCTGCTGTTGCTGGATCTGTTGTCTAAACTACGCTTTTTCTCGTGCCGAAGTTATCCCTAATGACGTCTGTGATGTACCGCAGCACATCGTCTCCTTCGTAGATGCTACCGTCTTCATCCCTTATAGCCGTTTGCCAGTTTTTAGTTGGAGCTCCGAGTGCTTTTATATGGTTCCAGAATCTTTTTGGGGCGCCTTTGTCTCTTCTGTGAATATTATGCACCCAACGTCACTTGCGCATTTCATTTTCTCTTGCACCAGCTCACTCGCCACCCTTTTCTTTTCTCGGTCTGTATTGCATCTAAGGTGCACCTCTTCTTCTTGTAATCCCAACTTTTTGGCTTCTCGATGAGCCCTAGATGCCTCTTTACGCTCTTCTATAGCTTGTTTAATTTATTTCTTCCACCATTTACGTGGTTTCATATTTCCAATTCAGCAATTGTTTTGCCGTGTCTGCCTTATTTCATGCTGCATAACGTCCACCAGTTCCTTTTATTCCCAGACTGCTGTAGGAAACGCCTCAATTTTCTTCTCTATGTTGCTTGCAATCTCTGTTATCTGCTCGTCATTCATTTATAAAAACTCTGAGGCTATTCATGTTCTGCGTTGGTACCTCGCCCAAACTTTAATGCTAAACGTCTATGATCGCTTCCCAGGGTATTTTTTCCCATTTTCGTCTATTATCATTTCGTAGACCAGTTATGAGACTAAGTCGTAGTCGATACATGACGGCCTGTTTCCGCATTGCCATGTTGCCAGTCCATGACACTTATTCTCCCTGTGAACTACTATAAGGTTCTGTTCATCACACAGATCCAGCACTATAGAGAGCCGTTGTAATCAGTATATCCGTCTAAATTGTCCATGTGTGCGTTCATATCTCCAACAAATATCTCCTGGCCCGATTCACTGAACTCATTAATATCGCTTCAAACGCTATCAACCAATTCCTTATTTTTTTCTCTGCTATCACTATCTGTCCATAGATAAGCTACTCCCAGCCACGTATTTTTACCTTGCCATGTGCCGCTAATCCATAATGCTCTTTACATGTCTCGTTTACCCTTCGCCACTTCAGACCTCGCCTAATTAGTACGCCTACGCCTCCGCCTTTCCTTGACCCGGTAATTCTGTTGCACCGTTCCCATTCAAAATTGTCAATAACAGGCGGCTGCTCCAAATCTCGTAGTTGCGTTTCGGTCAAGGCGTACACGCTAATCGCTTCATCATTCAGCTGTGTTTGAATTTCCAGCCATTTTTCCTGCTTGCGACCAACCTGCATGTTAATGTAGCAAATTTTGCCTTCTCTATTCTTCTCCTTTCTGCGTCTTTGTCCGTGACTGAAGCGGACGCCTCTGGCAGCGGCTCGGCAAGTTTCGTCCAGCCACTCCCCGGCAAGTGTGGAGGCGCAGCTTGGCCATGACGTCACCGGGGAGATAAAGCTCGGAGCCGCCGCGACAGCGGCAGAACTCTCGTTCACTCTGTGGCGACTACATGCACTCTTGACATGGGACGACCAAAAAAGATTCGGACACAGGAAGAAGCCGCTCATCTTGAAGCGCGTCACGCGGCCAAGCGAGAATCTGCGCTTCGGTGGCGAGCCGATTCGGAATACCGTGCCTAGCAGCACTTAACATTTCCTAGCAACACTTAGCCAAGCCTAGTAAAACCTGGAAGAAGCGAGGTCTGTGACTAGCTCCACTGTTTACGCCAGCATTGCACCACTAGTGCAAGCTGTCCACGTTTTTTTTCTTATTTTATTTAGGAAACATTTATTGAATTTTTTTTAAATGACACTAAACATAAATGCTAAGTAAATCTATGCTGAGACAGTTCGAGGCTCCGTTTCTTATGTTTGGGGGCAATAACTTGCATCTTAGTACAAAATGTTGTCGCTAGACGGGAAGAACAGCACACAGGACTATATATTATTGAATATAGAGCTTATACATATAAGCTCTATATTCAAGGCCCAAGAGGAATTGGCCGCACCAACTTTATTCTCTTCGGAGAGAGACATGCTTGCGCTCGTGTCCCTCACTTCGTTGTCTTCCTTAGTCGTGACAGCCTCCCTTCCAAGAGTCGCGACAGCCTCCCTCCCATCGTGACGACGCCAGGATATGTCCAAACATAAGCTGCAGTGATTTCATTCGGACAATAAAGGATTCATCCGGACGACGTGCACAATCTCCGGTGTATGCCATTACGCGTTGAGGAATGCAGGCTATCGGAGACGACTTCATAGTTGATGTCAGAGAGACGCCGGATGACTTTATACGGACCGAAGTACCGCCTCAATAGTTTCTCTGAAAGGACACGACGGCGAACTGGAGTCTAGACCCAAACTCTCTCTCCAGGCTCGTAGGAGACTTTTCGGTGACAAAGGTTACAGCGCTGTGTATCGTTCTCCTGCTGCCGATCAATATGTATGCGTGCAAGTTGTCGGGCTTCTTCAGCACGCTGAGTATTGTAGTCAGCATCAGTTTCGACGCCATGGCATCCATGCTCATGCGGCAACATTGCGTCGAGCATGGTTGTGACATCCCGACCGTGCAGAAGGCGGAAGGGTGATATACTCGTTGTCTCTTGCTGAGCCGTATTGTATGCAAAGGTGACATGCGGCAATATCTCGTCCCAGTTTTTATGCTCCACATAAACATGCATGCAAAGCATATCCGCAAGTGTCTTATTGAGGCGCTCCGTGATTCCATTCGTTTGCGATGGTACGCCGTTGCTTGCCGATGAGATGTGCCACTAAGTCTTAAAACTGTGCCCAATAGCTCCGCTGTTAATGCAGTTCCTCTGTCAGCTACTGTTACTGTGGGGGGCGCCATGTTTCAGCACGACGTTCTCCAAGTTTCAGTTTCGGCGTAGCACGTGAGATAGTCCGTAGCTACGATAATCTATCGGTGCCCCGTAGCAGAAGTTGGAAATGGGCCTAGCAGATCCATTCCGATTTGTGCAGATGGAGTTCTGGGTACTTCGATAGGATGGAGGAAGCCTGCAGGTTTTACGGCTGGCACTTTCCGCCGCTGGCACTCAAGGCATGTCCGGACTTAGTGTTGAATGGTCGATATCCATCTTGGCCAATAATACCATTGTCTCACTCTGCAGAGCGTTCATGTGAAGCACAAATGGCCGGATGTTGCTTCATCATGACATGAATGCAATATTTAATTCCTGAGAGATGGTGGGACGACGAGGAAATAAGGGTTTCCGTTCGGAGAAAAGTTCACTTTATAGAGGACGTCGTTGCGTAAGCAAAATGATGGAAGTCCTCTTCCAAAACATTTTGGCAGAAGTGTGACACCCCAGGAAGCTAATAATGGGCTCCACTTCTGGGTCTTCGCGTTGCTTCTGTGCGAGCGTAGTCGTGTTGACAACTGCAACAAACACTGTGGCGTCGTCATTGTCTGCACTTGTAGGTTCGAATGGGGCCCGAGAAAGGCAGTCGGCGTCCGTATGCCGCTTTCCCGACTTGTACACAATAGCTATGTCGAATTCTTGAAATTTAACGTTCCAGCGCGCCAATCGTCCTGATGGGTCTTTTAAGTTCGTCAACCAACAGAGTGAGTGGTGGTCACTGACAACATTAAACAAGCGGCCGTACAAATATGGTCGAAATTTTATCACCACCCAAACCACCGCAAGGCACTCTTTTTCTATAGTGGAATAATTTTCTTCAGTGTGGGAAAGGCTTCTATACTTGCATGAGCTATTACTTTTCAGCGCCATCTTGCCACTGTATAACGAAATAGCCAGACCCATACGGCAAAGCCCGTACCGGGTGGCAGCGCGAGAGCGTGAAGCGATAGAAAACCAGGTGCAGAAAATGCTTCAAGATGACGTTATTCGGCCGTTCAAGAGTCCTTGGACATCGCCGGTAGTGTTAGTGAAAAAGAAGAATGGAAGCTTGCGCTTCTGCGTCTACTCAGCTCCTAAGCTGATATTGCTGCCATCGGTGTGAACAGCTGTCGGGGCGTCTTCATCGAAGTGTCCCAGGATCAGTGGATTTTGAAGGCGTTGCCGTAGCTCGTCGAATGATTTCTGCTTATCTTCATCCCATACGAATGCTACGCCTTCTCTGGTAAGGCGTGTCAACGGCAATGCAATGAGTGAAACGTTCTGTATAAAGCGCCAGTAAGATGCGCATAAGCCTAAAAATCGTCTGACTGCCTTTTTGTCGTTGGCACAGGAAAATGTTCAACGACAGCTATCTTTTCCGGATCAGGTCGTACCCCCTCATTACTGACAACATTGCCTAGAAAAAGAAGCTCTTCGAAGCCAAAATGGCATTTTTCCGGCTTAAGCGTGAGAGCAGCGGACCGTATGACTTGAAAAACAGCACGTAGTCGCCCCAAGTGCTCGTCAAATGTCGCAGAGAATACAATCGCATCGTCCAGATATACAAAGCACGTTTGCCACTTGACTCCTGATAGAACGGTGTCTATTAGCCGCCAAAATGTGGCCGGCGCAGAGCTTAGGCCGAAGAAAAGTACCCTAAATTCATAGAGGCCATCAGGTGTCACGAATGCTGTTTTCTCGCGGTCTCTTTCGTCTACTTCTATTTGCCAATAGCCGCTTCTTAGATCCATTGACGTGAAATAACGTGCATGCCGTAGCCTATCGAGAAAATCGTCTATGCGGGGTAGCGGGTAAAGGACCTTCTTAGTGACCGGGTTGAGTTTGCGGTAGTAGACGCAGAAGCGCAAGCTTCCAATCTTCTTTTTCACTAACACTACCGGCGATGTCCAAGGACTCTTCAACGGCCGAATAACGTCATCTTGAAGCATTTTCTGCACCTGGTTTTCTATCGCTTCACGCTCTCGCGCTGCCACCCGGTACGGGCTTTGCCGTATGGGTCTGGCTGTTTCGTTCGAAATAATTCCGTGTTTGGTCAGCGGCGTTTGGCCAAATTTAGACATGGAAGAGAAACAGTTTCGAAACTCATCAATGAGCTCGAGGAGTCTTTCTTTCTGTGTAGGTAGCAAACTTCGGCCGACATCAATGGATAGAGGCATGGTAGGTAGGCCGGCGGAATCGTCTTGTTCAACAGTCATGCTGTCGGTAACTTCATTGAGCTCTTCCACGTACGCGACTGCCATACCTCTTGTAAGATGCCGGCGTGCAGGGCTCCAGTGTGCTAGTAGGACGTCCGTCTGTCCGCGAGTTATGTCAACTACACATCTTGCAACTGTTAGGCCATGACTAAACATCAGAGCAGGAATTTGTTCGGCGATCATATTGGAGCACCTTAGCGAGTCGCATGTTACAGGCACAAGATCGCTTGTGTGCGGTGGAAGGGTCACATTATGATCGAAGATACATAAATGCTCACGTCGCTGATCGTCACACGGTATGACCGAATCTGCGTTCATCCAAAGTGTAACCGACCTGTCCGGAATGTTTAAATTAGCGCCGTATTCGTGCAGCAAATCCATTCCCGATATCACGTCTCTGCAGCACTCCAGCAAGATAACGAAAGTGGCAACAAACGTCTTGCTACCGATATCAATTCTGGCCGTGCATTTGCCTGTTGGGGTCATCAATTGACCTCCCGCTGTTCTTATGTGGAGACCCGTCCATGATGTTTTGACTTTATTAAGGCTATCGGCGAGTTTCTAGATCGAGACATCGGCCCTAGTATCCACTAACGCGGTTTCTGGGTGTCCGTCTGAGAAAACAGCGAGGTCGGCACTTACGACTTCCTTTGGGGTCGGCACAGGTAGTGTTGGGAATGGTGCAGCATTTCGACTGTCAGCAACCTCCCCCTCATTGGTCGCTCCAGTTTCCCCGACGAGGTCTAGGGGACCTGCCACCCCTGACTACATCGGCGTAACTGCGACCTTGCGACGAAGAGCTTGGTGCAGGCGAAGTAGAGCGAGTTCTACGAGTGAACGGGTGTCCTTGTGGAGCAATGTCGTCATTGTAGCGCCTGTTTTCGAAGCGAACTCGAGGAAAAGTGGGTGGAGTGCTCTGGTATCAGTGGTCACGATGCGGGCAAAAACCGTAAATGTGGCCGGCTTCTCCACAATGAAAGCACAAAGGACGGTGGTCGGCGGCACGCCACATGTCTGTCCTGCGAACAAGTGGTCGACTTGTGGGCGTGCTCTGCGGCCAAGCTGCAGTTGCCTGCGGAGGGAAGTACGCCGACGATTCCACAGGTACACTAGGTTGTGCGGTCAGTGGCTGCGCGTTGTACGGCGGGCATGGCGGCTCATTGAAAGAACGAGGAATTGGTGATGAGTTGTAGGCTGCTGCTGGAGGAGGATGACGAACAGCCGATACGTAGCTCACAGACCGTTGTTCCGGTAGGGATTCGGGTAACAAGAATGCCTGCCTAATTTCTTGTCGCACAACTTCGGCTACAGAAGCCCCGACTGACTCCAGTGGAGCCACAAGGAGATTGCGAATCTCTTCACGAACAACGTCCCGGATGAGCTCACAAAGCGAAAACTCATTGCCGGTAGCCAGAGCAGAAACGTTGCTCGAAGCGTAGTTTGGGCGATGGTAGGGTAGGCAACGTTGTTGCAGGAATCGTTCGATGTACGTAGCCTCTGAGGTGAATTCGGCAACGGTTGTCGGCGAGTTGCAAAGAAGACCGGCGAAAAGTTGTTCCATGACGCCTCGCATCAGATGGCGGATTTTCTTTGCTTCCGGCATCTCTGGGTCAGCGCGGCGGAACAGGCAGGTCATGTCTTCCGCAAACATGGCGACGCTCTCATTCGGTTTCTGGATGCGTGACTCGATTGGTTGTTGGGCAGAATCGCGGCGATCGTTGTTTGCGAAGGTGGTGGAAAGCTGCTGTCGAAACTCATTCCAGGAAGTCAGTGCGGCTTCCCGGTTCTCGTACCACGTACGAGCGCTGTCCACCAGGGCGAAGTAGATGCATGCGAGTTTTTCTTCTGCAGTCCATCGATTCGGATTAGCGACACGCTCGCTTTGCGCGAGCCAATCTTCTACGTCCTCGTAAGCATCACCATGAAATGTCACGGGAGTCTGAGGATGCTGCAGAGTCACCTGACAAGGTCCTGCGGTCGCCATCTTGTTAGGGGGTGGTCCGGTTGGTGGGGAGTTTTCCAAGACGATTACCTCCGGTTACCTCCGTGCTGAGGTCCCGCAGTCGGTGACTGTAGCGGTGGATAGGAGTGTCCACTGAAAGAACAGGTTGCGGGTTTGAACTGGGCGTTGCCCTCCGCACAGGAGTTCCGGACATCAGGGAGTACGCAGCACTTCCACCAGTGCCGCAATACGCGAGGAACAGCACACAGGACGACGGTGCAACAACAAACACAAGCTCTATATTAAAGGCCCAAGAAGATAATGATGATGATACATTATCATGGCTCGCACACACTAAGGGGGATAGGCCAAGAATTGGGCGGCAGTAGGTGTATTGACCGCGCCCACTTTATCCTCTTCGGAGAGCTAGAGAGATTTTTGCGCTCGTGTCCCTCACTTCGTTGTCTTCTTTAGTCGTGACAATATAGAAGCAAAATTTCAAATTTTCCAATTTTGCACTGAAACGACAGCTCCGCCCACCTGATGACTGCGGTGTATTATCTCTTCCTGGAAATGTCGATAGGGCATTCTCGAATTACTTCTCCTATATTTCGAGTAATTACAGGAAAGTAGAGAGAAAGTGTAACAGCCCCATAAATGTTTCTGGAAGAATGTCACACAAGTTTATTTTTATCAAAGCTCGAAGTAAACGTCCGGCTGTGGCCACATCGTAAAAATTATTGCTGGTGGTGTACAACCATAAGTAATACATACATGTTGGAAATATTTCAAGGGCACTTATAACTAAGCGCATTGAACTTCAAAGAGTATTCGTTACCCAATTCTATTCGTTATAAAAATCATGCGCTAAACCGTTGTATATAGAGCAGGCTAAGAACGTTCAGCCAGTGAAAACCTTTACCATGAATTCAATACGTATTTAATTGTATGTATACAGTTTTAGGCATAGTTTAGTAGGTGTAAAGTGGTCAACAATGTTCTAGTCCATACTTCGTCCCAAGGTATACTCATCGGCAGGTGACCTTATGGCATCGAGGTTCACGGCATGCTTCGCGGTAAAACCAGGGAGCGATTGATAAAGCTGCAGGCCATCGCATGCCACGCTTACTATATATGTCAAATTGTGCAGAGCGCGCTTCCTCGCACAACTTGTTTTACCCTCACGCGATCGCGGGTGAAATACAACAGGAATGCAGGAGCTGGGGCCATTGTCCTTTCTACCATCTTTTCGTATTTACGTCCTTGCTTTTTCTAGCCTACCTTGGGCTCAATGATGCCGTGAACCGGGGATAATTATATTGTGTATAGTACACTACTTGTGCAGAAAAGCATCTTCTTTTTTTTTGTGGGGGGGGGGTGGTTTACGTGCCAAAACCAGTTATGATTATGAGGCACGCCGTAGTGGAGGGCTCCGGATTAATTTCGACCACCTGGGGTTCTTTAACGTGCACAACACAAGCACACGGGCGTTTTTGCATTTCGCCTCCATCGAAATGCGACCGCCGGGGCCGGGATTCGTTGCCGCGACCTCGTGCTCAGCAGCACAACGCCTTAGCTGACTGAGCCACCCCAGCGGGTTGCAGAAAAGCTGACGTCCGGCAGTTGGCATATCTCTTATTGCTGTTAAAATTGTGGGTTTGTCTTCAGGCACTTTCCAATTGGTGCCGTTAGTTGACTTTCACTTTATGTCTTTAATGGCTTCGGGAATGTCGTTGGTCGTCAGATCCAGGGCACATATCGTTGTCAACTGCGACTGATTCAACAGCCGGCACAACTGCTGCTTTGTTGCCACTAACGGAGTACGAGTTGAACGCTTCCTGGAGCTGTGCACCTAGACTGGAACACTCGCTGTTATCGTAACACTCGTTCAGTATGTCACCGGCATTTACCTAAGCTTAGTGGTGTATGTGAAAGGCAGCGGTGGCCCCTCTACGCAGCGTTTGTTGTGAAGAAAGAAACTGGTCTCCGGGAAGCGAAAACCCCGGATTTTTGCAAACTCTTGTTATTTAAAAGAATAAGAATCCAATACCTTTCCATTACATACCGAATACATAAAAGATGTAGTTTTAAACACACTGTCCTCCTTGTTTCATTAAGTCCCAAATGAGTATTCAGATATTGGAACGAGAATTAGACCTCGCATACCCAGCAGACGGTTGAAGCATCGGCGGCTAAGGGGTGCGCAGAAAATCACGAACGGGGAGTTAGTAGACGAATCGATCGGCGTTCGTGAATGTCGACAATTCTTACTTTTCTTCATTGTTAAAAATTTTCCCTTCCTTGACGTCCAAAAAGTGTGGGAATAAACGTTTTAGATTGTATTTCGTTTTGTTGCTGGCTTAAAGTGTATCATTAATTGCACGTTTTACAGAACAAGCGACGATCTCGTGGCGGAAGGTGTGTTCATTCCGAAGGATACCGTGATAGTCTTCAATACGTGGGCCGTTCACAACGATACCTCCTATTGGAAGGATCCATACTGCTTCAATCCCTGCAGATTTCTGAACAAGGACGGTTCTACCGTGTCCCAGAAACCACCGCACTGGATGCCATTTTCTGTCGGTAAGTTCATCGATTGCGTTCTGTTTTCTTACATAGGATTATTATAACAAAAATTTAAAAAAAACATGCACATGTGTGGAGTGCGATTTGCATTTGCCAATAGCAATTTCGCATCACAGCCTCTATTCCAAAGTCAGACACAAGTTGCTTTCATTTAGGACTTCTGACGTGAATGGACAGTAGTTCACGCGCATCTTCTCACATTAGGAGAGCAGAGGCAGAGCTATACGCAAAATTCAGATACGGAGATCATGAGCGACTACAAGCTCAGTTTTGATCTACTAGTACTGTAGAACACGCAATTGTAGCTATGTATCCGTTATGTTTACTACCTCGTGGCGAACTCTTTCATGTCCTATTTCTGATATTGCAGGACGGAGATCATGCCCTGGAGAAGCCTTCGCCACACTTGAGATTTTTCTGCTTCTTACGCTCCTGCTGCAAAAGTTTCGCGTGGTTCTCGAAACGCCACTGCCATACGATTTGGACGATCCCCGTATTGGTATGCGGGACGTTATGAACTTGAAGCTCCGGTTTCTTCCGCGTCGCCCTTAGAAGTCTTTATGCTTTCGATCAGAGCCTCTTTGAACACTCTTCAATAAAACTAGAACACAAAGAAGCTGTAAATTACGGCAATGTGAGACTACGGGGACGAACATTATCACCATATTTCTTTTCACCGGCGCGTGAGCTTGCAATATTAGCAAAATTAGTATAGGGGGAGGACTTCATCGTATACAGTGTCGCCGAGTCCTCTAGTATATCATCTAGCCTGTTTAATTGAGTAAAATGCACTCGCATATAGTTTTGTCTTTAGTAGGCGGTGGGGGAATGCATATTTCGTATCAATATTGTGCCCCTGCACTTAGAATATTCCTAATAGTACGGTGCCTGTTTCCATAATGCGTATAGAAAGCGTGTGAGGTGGAGGAAAGTTATCTTCTTTAAATGCATTGGTATGACTGTCTGGGGATAGGGATTTGCGAAGATACTTAATTATCTAGATGATGTCAGAGAACAGGTGTTCCCACTCATATTTTTGTGTGATAAGTAAGTGCGTACCATCTCCGAACGTTATCATCATAACGCAAGGCGATGCTTCCAGAAAAGTGATCATTTTAATGTGAATAAAACTCTTAGCACACTTCGTCCATTTCTGGTTGGCGTATCCATGTCTGTCAGTAATTGTTTTCCCCGGCCTTGAATAAAAGAAATATTTCAAAATATTTTAGGGGTTGTGTGGATTCTAACTCCCGTCACACAAGGTTCTCAAGCACAATCCTGCGGGTAGGGACGGAATGATGTTATTCTCGTTCCTAACCTCTATCGACTTACTGTGAGTGTACTGTGGATGTGCACGTTAGAGTTACAATAGTGAGAACGCCCGCTCTTCTAGCTCGAAATTAAAATAAAAAGTATACCTTCGTTGTCACGTGTACTGAACGCCAATATTTAAATACCAGCGGGTTAAAACAGGCTGTGGTCGAGAGGATCCGCTTACTGATTATTTCTATGTAACGACCGAAGGCGTACATGCTATGGTATGTGGTGACGTTGGGGGCGCATGCATGCACCCATTCTATTACAACTCGTAACCTACTTTTCCCACTTAAGATGGTAATTTTAAGGTCTCTCCAACCATAAGGTTCATCGGTAAATTGCCTCAATGCTAATCGCATTAAAGCTGGCAGTCAACTTGAAATTGGGTCCTCGGAACATTTCGGGTGGAAACGATGCTTTTTCTTCGACGTTGCTATTTAGTGCACACAGATGTAGATAGAGTTTCACCGACCCTGCTTGTAATTGTGCAAAAAGTACAACTTTTCAAAAACGGCCAACAACGTTGCTGGGATTCCCTTCAATTTCAACTACCATTTAGCTAAAGCATCTAGGAGGATGCATTTAGGTCTCAAACAAGACAATGTCCGCACTCTACATGACCTACCACAACAAAATTAGAACCGCGCAAAAGACAAAGCAAAAAAATGATGAGAGCAGTCATCATAACGGCGCCCTTTGGCGACCGCGAATACTGCACTCGTGTTTTCCGCATAAATATATCGAGACCAAATCGGCGTGTGGGCATCAAGCTTGCATTTTTGGCCAAGCCGACGCCGGATTTTCTGTATCACGGGGACCTTAACGCTCCGCTTACAGTACCTGTATCTCGACCCTGCCTTTGTTTCCACTATCAAACTCCACAAATATGGCTTCGGAGCAGCGTTAAAGATACATGGCATTCGGCTCTGCCACATTATCTTTCTGATTCGCCAGGATAACTGCCATGTCGAGAGCTTAGTCGACTAGCTACTCATAGCACCATTCACGGTGGAATCCTTTGTCTCAGCAACTACCAGCCCGGTAGTCCTAAGGGGTTACTGGTCAGTCACAAAAAGTCAACGCTGATATATGTGCTGATTTTCATGCCAATTCTCTATGCCCACAGGCCGTAGTTAGCGACCGTGATTGTTTGCCCTTTCCTGCGGAAAGTGCGAACGTGCTACGTTGACCTTACTCTGAGCGCCGCTAATGGTGGTTTCTTCAGGCCTGCCAGGCAGATTGTGCTCTTATCAATGTCACACTCCAAATAACTGAAGCTGTTGCCTGCTCAGCTCCCATTTATCAAATTCGGGTCATCGCGATTGTCTCAACCGCATTACGGGGAAAACGTCATGGCAGTTTTGGCTAAAATTAGGAGGCACAACAAATTACGGCTAGTGATGAAATGGAGAGAGATTAAAAGAATATGAATATCATTGGTTAAATAAGAGTAAGAGGGATGAATGGGGGACGCTATTATCTGCATGCAGCTTCACCTCCTTTTTCATCGTTTTTGTGACAGCAGTAGAAACGTAATATGTGCAGATAAATTCAGTCGAAGTGTCAAATAGCTGCACAGGCTTATTACAACTGTCGTCACAAAGCGAAGCATAATTCCTCAGATCTCACGCAAGTTATACGAAGCATTTTGCAGGCACCTCGATATCAATCATTAATTGGGGTGCCGCAAAGCGCTACCATGTGGACCAAACTATTTGTGTAAATTAAGTATTTGTGTCTGTGGGTCGTGTACGTAGGTGCCTGACACCAGAGCAGCACGACAACCACGTTTAAGACGGTCACATGACGGTTACGCTGTAATTTCTACGCGGACCATTCCACGCGAGCTTACAAGGCAATTGTTCATTTTTCCATAAGTAGTGTAAAAGCGTAAGCAAAAGAAATACAGATTGTCAAGTCATTAGCAACTACGTGGTATGCAGTCATAGGTATCTAGGACTTTGTCATGAGGTGCATATAAAGCGACGATGACATCTGTACTGCAGCGAAGAAATACTAAATCATCGTTAACTTGAAAGAGTCTGAACGCGAGCTCGTTGGTATGCATCCATGGTGGAATAAAGGAAAGCGCTCGTCGTGTGTTTTCCTTCTGCCCTTGTTTTTATGGCGGTGTTTCCAATGCGAAGCCTTTCTTGGCGAACATTTGTTACTTTGAGGCTATCTATCTATCTATTAAGCCGCCTACGTCTTGGTGCTCTCATGGTCGTTTCGTTAACTTGGTATGTACCAAAATTGGCATAGTACGAGAGTGTATTACGAACATAAACGGTAGGTCATGACATGCATGTCATGTAGGTCATGAAGCAGCCGCCTACGTCTTAGTGCTCTCATGGTCGTTTCTTTAACTCGGTAGGCTCCCCACACACTGGTTCGCGTAACATCCATTCCAACAAGCCGTGGGATCTGCCGCCTTTTTTCACAATGGATGAGTAACTTGGGCGATGATGACGTCAGTGCAACGTCGCACAATTTCTACGTAGTGTGCTGCGCGGAAAGTACTGAGAAAAGTGGGCCCGTCCCGTAGAGAGTGCAGTCTATCAGGGTGCCTCAAAGCTCGAGCTCTCACACGAAAAGATGACGACGAAGCGGCACTTGGCTGAGCGTTCCAAACAGCTGGATGGCTTTGAGACGAGATAAATAGTCAAGGGCACTTAGGTATCCCTACGTGGATGAAGTCAAAAACATTGCGACTCTCTCCGATGGCGCCTCGGCCTCGTTCGCCCACTTTCATGGACGTCCAAAGCGGCCGGGTGCAGCTACTGACTGAGAAGCCGTAGTCGAAGGTTCGTCCATCCAATCGCACGACAGAACTTACCGAAACCACCACAACGATTAGCAGCACCGCCAGCGCTGCGACGCACGCGCCATATATTGCCAGATTGGGCTTCAAGGTGGCCGCACCGTATCAGCGTTAATGTGGATGACCGGTCGGCCGCGAGCATTGAAATATCTGCGGCGGCTCTTCGCTGTGAGCTATTTGGGCCGAATATTTGGTAATGAAACGCGTTGATTGCAGCTTACTGACGATATATTGCCAACAGATTCCATATTTTTGAATTAAACGCAATGAACATTACTACTGTACGATAAAGGAGCGCTAAAGGCAGCTTCTGTTCCGGGACAAACACCTGTATATGGTGCTTTCGTTCGTGTTGGCCTTGCGTTAAGCTTGTGTTGGCGCTGCAGCTGTGGTGCAACTCACTTTACTGCTATTATTGCACTGGTTATAAAAATGCCTCTCTCCTTGTACCGGGAAGTTAAAGCAGCCAGTTACTGTCACTCTACTTCACCGCTTGTCCGCATGCATAAATATCCTTAACTTCTCTTTCGATTTTCTGTCAAATACAACCGTAGTTGTATTTACACTTAGACAACTTACGCCACTATGAGAGGCAGCACAGTGGCAGGATCACCATTTGGCTTCACACATGTTTCTGTTTTTTCTGGGTTTTTTTTTCGCGGAAATATTGAAAACGTAGCAATTTAGCACAATTATATTTTTTTACAGCGAAGCTGTTAAGGGCTCAGTCTCCGATGGTCGTGTCCACGTGTAGAAAAAAAAACTCTCATTGGCTCAAGCATTTTTTGTTTCGCACTTTTATTATTTCAGTCTGAGAATATTTGACATAAAATGCATGCGCTGCGGGTGCTTTGTTTCATTACATTTGTTCGTGGGCTGTCATTCTCAAAATTCTGAGGAGCTGTATAAACTTGGATATGCAGCAGCACCAGAAACGCAAAGAACTGTTGTCGACGGCGGCGGCGTTTTTCCCGCGCTCGCACCGAACGCACGCGGCGTTGGGTTACGTGTTTATGAAGAACGTGCCAACCTTTGCCGTAAACCGGTCTATGGCTGTGTACCCTAGCTACTATAAGGCCATGGTCCCTGTGGTCACTAAATAAATGAAAACCACCGGATCATATATATTTCTCATTCTTCAATAGTTCAAATAACCAATTGCACCATCACATCTTGATATTCATAATTTGAAATACATAATTCTCACCATAGTACAGCATCGCTGGGCTTCCATCTAAACCCCAAGGGAAGGGTTGACAGGTTTTTGTTTTTAAAGCCAACCTTATTACGTTGTTTTCTCTATTTGTGAAAATAATGGCCACTACCTTCTTTCAAGCGTACTTATCCCCACTTTAATACTAACTTTAAAGAGCGCATTATATTAGCCGCCAACCACTCAGATTCATGACGTCTTATGCCTAGCGATTGAAATACTCTATTTCCATTTTCCTTTTGCAGCAGATCATTAAAGCACGAAAGCGTGAAAATTTCATTACAACGCAAAACTATTTTTGCGTAGTGGGATATCCACATAATAGAAGGGCATCTTAGAAACAAGTAAGCTAGAATGAACGGGCAACCACTAAGCGATAGTGATGCAATTGCATTCCTAAGATCAATTGTATGCTGCGACTTCATAAGAGCGCGTAAAATTTTCTGACCCTCTGCTGTGTTTTCGCACCTCCTCGTTTGTATGCTTCGTGGTATGAGACATTGCGCAATGATTATGCATCGCTAAAATGAGTCGCTGCAGCACCGCGTAAAATTATCGGTGCAACCACTTCATTTGTTTAAAACGAGGCCAAGTGTTCTTTTTGTGAAGTACTTAAGGCACAATGCAGCAATAAAAGTTGAATGACTGTGACAAACAGAGGGCGCGATAATCGCACACTCGACACGTGGAGTCACTGATTTTATTACTGTGCAAAGAGCCAAATAAGTCACTACATCGTCGAAAATTCACCGATGATTACGATACTCCTCAATGCGAAATTCGAGCGCAGCTCTATACGTGTTTTTATATCGCAATATATTGACTGGCGGGTACAATCTGTCTCGTACGGCACGTTGCAAACGGAGCGTGCGAGACAGGCAAATGAAGCCGACAGACCTCCTAGATGACGCGCGCTACTTTGGCGCCATCTCGTAGCCGTCGTCGCCGCAGCACGCTTTACTTCTCATGCTTTCGCCATACCTTCCTTTTCATTCCCGCCTTACGGTTTCGCTGCACCCTCCTCTCCGCTTTTATCCTCGCGGATTTCATCACCCGCGGCCCTGCGCGTTCACTCCATCTGTCGCTGCGCTAGTTCGCTCGGTGACGAGTGGCAACGCCGATGATCGCCAAAGCAACATGCGCCTGCGAGTTTAGCTATAAAAAATTGCTGTGATTTAGCTTTGGTTACCCTGGTTGATAGAGAAAGATTCACTGCCCTGGCTAGGCCCATTCTCGAGCTATGGCCGAGGTGTGGTTTCGCCCAAGTCTACTCGGGCAACGGCGGCAATGTCCCCTTTCAGGGCTCCGAAAAGGCCTAAATACATTCCGACATAGCGTGAACACGCGCACACGTTATGTCACGTTGGCGAGAACAACAGCGGCTATAGTTCGACCGATGGTTCGACGTACTGGCGCGGCCAACGTAATCAGGACGCGCGGCCAATGCGCTGCGACGTGCCCGGCGACTGATGAAGCTCACCGGCGTGCCGATGAACTATAAACGCGCCTTAATACTCTCTTGTGGTTTGACCTCTAGCCCTCAAGGTGAAAACTGTTGAGTCGCCGATGGCTGCCCGAGGCAGTGTAATGAAGCTTTCGCTTCAAAACACTGTCGTGTTAAAGGAAGTCCCACCGTCGTCATCACACCGGCTTCTTTCTGGATCCATTAGAAGCAAACACTTGTACCGCACAGTTTTAGGAGTACATTTACTTTGCTATAAGACTTTACCATGAAGCAAGGTTAAGGTACTTAGCAGTTCAATCTGCATATTGAACTTGTCCGAAACACTATTATGACATAGTTGCAAAACTCGCAAGTTAACTAGAACAATCTTGGAGGCTTTATAAACGCACCTTAAAGGGCCCCTAAACCACCTGATATATTTTTTTGAATATTTCAAGTAAACACGTGCATCGAGATCACAATGCCGTCACGATCAAAGATGCCAAACGCTTCAACGATATATGCCGCGGGCGCGTCACAGAAGCAAAAAAAAAAAAAAAAAAGCTATGCCGTCCTCCTCTCCTGGCTTTTCCGGTATCACCAGCGGTCGTCACGATGTCAACAGGGTGCATCTGATGATGTCAACGGCGTTGACGATGTCCATTAGTCGAGCAAGAACTTACGACTTCCGGTTACTCTGCTAGCAGCTACGCGCGCTCCCTGCTCTTCCTCGCCGTGTTGCTCGCTTGTGCGCGCTTGCGAATCGGTAATTAAAGCCCGCAACGCAAGTGCCAAATCAGTCACATTCCAACACAGTCGTGCTTAACGGTCTGATTAGCTGCGCGAACAGAGTGCAACAGTGTTGGCCTTTCTAGACGTGCGTTCAACACATGGTGTATACATGGGTTGCACGTGACGTCAGTTACGGCTTACCGAGCGAGCGAGCGCGCGCCATATTTAAGAACACAAAGTCGGGCTATAGTCGGGATGCCGCGGGCTGCGCACGCTGCTTATTGCCGCGCCGGAGCTTCTTGTCGACATGGCGAAAGAAAACATGCATGCGCTTTGCCCTTCGTACTTTCAAGAGCTCGTGGGACCGACCCGGGTTCGTTACCGAGCGAAAATTTAAATGTTTGATGACATCGACCCCTACAAACTGCGCATCGGTGAAGACGCTACACCAAACATCGATCTGCTGCCTGCCGTGACACACGGCGACATCGTCAATTATTTGGTGCTTTCCACAAGCCACGTCACTCTGCAGCAGATGAAGGCCTAAAAGTCACTGGACGGCCACAACTACTTCACCAGCGGATGGATAGAGAGTGTAGCAGCAAATAAGCTTGCATCGCAGCGTGTCATTGTTCTAAGCGAGGTTAGTTGACGCTTTTTGATGTTACGGCCGAAGTTAATGGGCATTTTTCCGACGTCGCTGCAGTTGTGCTCGTTTGGTTCCTGTGGAAAATGCAGTGGTTTGTTTTCCTTTTGTGCGCTACGGTTTTGTTGCTTACGAGACGGCCGCACGCGGCAACGATAAGAATGATCCAGTGGTCAGAAAAAAATGCATAAAATGGGAGGATATGACGAGCGATAGGTCGGTAACTTTGAATGAAAGCTAGAGCTGAACGCTCATTTCTGGAGGCTAATTCTGAGCTTGCCTGAAACAAGTAATGCACAAGTAAAATCAAAATCATCTAGCTCCTGTAAAATATTAAGTATGTTTATTGATAAAGCAGCATGGAACCACACAGCCAGCTCTAGCACATTCAAGCTGTCATTTGAAAAGCAGTACTTACCGAGATTTCAATTATTCTTTCAGGTCAACCACTCCCAGCGCCTACGAGAGCCACCGCTGAAAGTGTGGATTTTCGCGAGAACAGATGGCACTGTTACTACCGCTCATTGCACTTGCATGGCTGGTGTAGGTGAAGCGTGTTCGCAAGTTGCCGCGATAATTTTCGCCATTGAAACTGCTGTGAGGCTGAGGGACTCTGTGACTTGCACAGAAAAAAAAATCGATGGGTATCACCCCATATCCGAAATGCTGAATTTAAGAGGCGAAGGAAGATTGACTTCTCATCAGCGAAAAGGAAAAAGAAAATGCACAGCATTACAAACAGCAGTTATGCTGAAGAAGCCTCATCTCCCCAACCAATTCCAGCTCCAACAAAGACAGAGATTGAGAAGTGTTTTGCAGCGATAGCAAAAGCAGGGGTCATGCCAGCGCTGCTCATTCTACATGAAGAATATAGCTCACGTGATCAGCCACCACAAAAGGAAGAACTTGTGATCCTCCTTAACATTATGCGTGCAGAGGCCACCTCCGAAGATTTGTCTGCCTTGGTGAGCCGGGCTGAAGTGCTTTTAAAAGAAATAGTTATAAGAGAAGAGATGGTGCAGCATGTGGAAGCCACAACAAGAGAGCAGTCGAAATGTGCCAAGTGGTTTGCATACAGAGCAGACCGGGTAAATCCTTCTGTTATGAAGTGTGTGTGCGGCACAAGTCTGAGCGAGCCGGCAATTAGTTTATTAAAAAATATGTTACCCAAAGAACAACAAGTTTTCTTCTGCAGTGACAGAATGGGGACGTCAGCATGAAGGTACCGTCATCTCCACTACAAGAAACAAGCATTGCAACACCACACCAATATGACACGGGGAAGAGTTGGTGTTTGTTTAAATACCAAGTATCCCCACCTTGCTTCATTGCCAGATGCTCTTGCCAGCTGTTTGTGCTGTGGTGAAGGCATTGTAGAGGTCAAACGCCCCTACTCTGTGGCAGAGTCTGGGATAGAAGCTGCGTTAGGAAGCAAAAATTTTTGCCTGGAGACTAGTACAGACGGAGTTCGCTTGAAGAGAACTCATGGCTACTTTTCTCAGGTGCAGACAAAACTGGCAATGTGAAGTGCGAAGTATTGTGACTTTGTTGTTTGGACACCTCTTTCAGTGCATATTGAAAGGATAATGGGAGACAATGCATTCTTTCATGGAATTGTAGGATCTGCAACGCTGTATTTGACACATGTTGTCCCACCGGAAATGTTTGTAGGGTATTTCACCCGAAAGGATGCACCGGAGGCTGGCACTAGCTCCAAAAATCCTGTACTGCTACTGTCAAGGCCCAGAGACAGGGAGAATGGTGGCATGTGATGGGGAACTCTGTCGATATAAATGGTTCCGCTACACCTGCATTAGACTAAAGTGAACACCGAAGCAGAAACGCTGGTTTTGTGGAGATTGTTAGCCGCTAAATTAAGCATAGAAGAGTCCCAGAGGCAGGCGTTCCGGTTTTCAGGGGACAGAAACATAATTACGAGCACTATCCATTCATTTGTCTCTCCACATGAATGTTCACCATCTTGCCTAAATTTCTCTGTTGCAGTTGTACAAATCCACACTGGCCTCAAGTGAGAGAGTGCTGCATATTACTTTGTGTATCACACAAGGTTGTAGCATGTGTAAAGTAGGAGAGAGTAGAGAAAAAATGAACTCTGTTACGACAGAAAAATTTATGAAAGCAAAGAAACAAAGCATGCAAAAAGCAAGACTGCAAGCAAGAATGCACAATGAAAGCATGAAATATACAGGACGAAACTCCGCAATGATGAGGAGTGCTAGCTCATTTGTCAGACAAGTGCGAAAAGTATAGGCTTTTATTGCGCACTTGATTTAATTTGTACATGAAGTATATACTGGCAGCCGATTGCAATTGAAATGTTTGAAGAAAAGTAAAAACGTCGCACTAGTCTCTGAACTGTCATCATTAGGTTGTGGCTTCAACTACATTTGTTTTTTATCACTCACATCATGTGAAAATAAAAGGATTCGAAAGTGATGTCATTTGGAAGTCTTCTAATTTCCTGTGCACATTTTTGTGTAAGTAAACGGAGTTGGCAAGTAAATATGAAGAAATATTTTTGCATGCAGTCAGAATGCTCAGAATTACGGACACACTTCAATGACTGGATGCAAATACTGCCATCTGCAAACTAACACGAATGTGTCGCAAACTTAGTCACATGGTTTTTGATTAGCAAGAACAAAAGACCAGCAGAAATAAGTGCACAGTACACGACAGCAATCTTGTCGAGGGGAGTGAACTGGCGTCCCGCTTTGCGAGTCGCATACACTAGTGGCAGGGCTGACTTCTTTATTGTTCCTAACTAGGCCGATCACCATTTCAATGTGTTGTAGTGAAGAAGAGGGACGATGCAGTGGGGCATCCTTACCAGCGCTGTCTAGTGGGTCAGTCTCTCCAGCGCAACGCTCGGTCTACACCGCTCGCGCTCGCGGTTCCCTGAACTGATCGCACGGTCAGCCCTAACGCTTGCGTGCTATAAACGCCTTTACAAGTGGTGGAGAGTGCTACGCTCTAACGCATCCTCGAGCTTCGATCCCGTACCCTCTCTTCAACCATGTCTCAGGACGCATCTCAGCCGACGACCCAGCAAACGCCTCCTACACCCTCCATCGTGTGCTCTTGTCTACCTCGCCACAAGGATCCTCCTGTTTTCAGCGACACAGACGACAACGACGTGGAGGACTGTCCACGTACGAGAGAGTAAGCGTCATCAATAAATGGGACGATGCCGCGAAACTAAGCAACGTGCTCTTTTACCTCGCCGGCGTGGCAAGCCTCTGGTACAACAACCACGAGACGGAAATTCCTACATGGTCCGCGTTCAGGACCTCGTTAATAGCTGTGTTTGGTCGTCCTGCTGCGCGCAAGGTGCGAGCAGAATCCCGCTAACATTGGCAATTCTAACATTGGCAAGTTTCCTTGTTATCTCTACATCTTCTGCCCAGAGTTGCCTTTTGCCCTTTGTGAACGCAGGAATGTGCAGCCTTGTACAGCACACACTTACAGTGTCCGCAATGTTGAAGCCTCGATCAGCCAACACCACGTCCCCTTGTGACAAATGGTCAAGAATGCCACTGAATTCAGTAATGTGGTTGTCAGGGGTCCTTCCTCCCCAGCCCACAGAAACAAAAGTGATCACCCCCTGGAGGCATATTCCTATGAGGTAATTGGCTGTGCTACTGCACTTATACTGAGACCAAGTCTCACTCCTTGGCTTTAGAGAGGACGGCCGTCCAATTTTTATCTCAAAGCAAACAAGTATTACAGCTACCTTTACTCCAAAAGAATCGAAAAAGGCCTGTGGCATTGTCCTTTTTATAGCATGCGTTGCCTGCGAGGTGGAAAAAGGTCTTGGACTCCCGGTCCCGAGGTGGGTGACGCCTAAGGAGCGTCGCTAGTCGACCCTCCTTCCCAGGATAAAATAAAGTTCTGTCTGTCTGTCTGTCTGTCTGTCTGTCTGTCTGTCTGTCTGTCTGTCTGTCTGTCTGTCTGTCTGTCTGTCTGTCTGTCTGTCTGTCTGTCTCGGCGTTGATACGCGTACATGTAAATCACTTTACCACTCACGCTCAGTCTATGGCTGTACTGTTTCATCATGCATCGAGTGTGTATTTTACTTCTGGCTACGCTCGCTGTAGCAAAATGGGGTAATGCCACAAATGTGTACTGAGTCAATATGGCTGCCAAGTTGCGACTTGATGTTTGTGTAGTTTATCTTTCCTGTGCATATACACAAGTCTTTTTGTGTGCAGTTGAGAAAGGTAGACTCTTTGGTTGAGAGAAAGAAGTATCGACAAATAACTTCGTCAAACTGACAGGTCAAACTGACCTGTCACCAAAGTTGACACTAAATCAAATCTGCACACTACTTAAGTCAACCGAACCGCCTTTTTCGATGCTCTATGAGCTAGAAAACTACTAAATTAGCTGGCACAGCATGATAGTACTCAAGATGATGGCAGTTCTCAAGGGAACGTGGATGCATAACTTAGTAATCTGTTCCTGACCACCGCTGCAGAGGAACAATACGTCATTCTGGCTACATTGCATTGTGTTTCTAAGGGATCACTGCACAGCGAACCTCACAAAATAGTTCTGCTTCTCTTCACATTAAGTAGTATCTGACACTCGCCAGTCAGAGCAACAGGTTTCTCTGTATGACACCAATCTCACTGAGATCATTTGCCGTCCCTGAGGAAAATGTCTTAAATTACATGACACTTTCTTGCAGCGCAGCTTTTCCAGGCTGCATGAAATAGTCATCCGCGTTGCACTTTATGGTTATTGCATCAGCATTCTGGTTTATTGCACCAAAGGCTTTAGTAATGTCTAAACAGATCGAGCCAATAAAGTATCCGAGCATCAAGTGAATGTCTAATATAATCAGTTATTGTTAGCAGAGCCAAGTTAGTCGAGCTTCCTGAACGGAAACCGAACTGACAAGGCTTCAGCAAGCTTAATTTGTTACGGCAGCTGTTAATACGGCTAATAACGTTTCAACAACTTCACTAACTGAAGATAAAATACTTATAGGACGATAGTTAACGACTTGAGCTTTATCACCCTTTTTGTGAACAGGAATTACCTTATCTTTTTTTAGAAATCTAGGGAATATACCGGTGTTGAACATAACGGTTAATAAATTACTGAGAGCATCAGAAATAGTCAGATCAATAAGCTTTAAATGAAGTGCGGAAATTCCGTCAAGACCAGGAAGTCTCAGTAAGGATGTCTTCAGAGGTTACAGGAAACAAAAATACAGAGTGGTCGCATCGGCTAGCATGATAGTCAGAAGAAACGTGTGTGGTATTATATATTTCATGAAAACGGTTACTGAACGCACGGGCAATGATAGGCGGGTCAGTGATAGTTACATTATTGTAAATTATTTTTTCAAAGGCACTGCCAAAATGCGGTACATTCAAAAACTCGTTGAGAAGTATTTTTTATTGCGATAAAGACTTGCCGTTAAGGCATAATTCTTGATGTGTATATGTGTATTATATGCGTGCTGTGAGGCGTGTGTTGTGTATGAATTGAAGCAGTGTTTTGTGGAATCTGTTATCATGTATCCAGCGGTCATAGCTCGTTGTCACACTGTAGCGGAGGCCGGCTTGCAGTAGGAGACGCGAGCGTTCCGATTGTAAACCAGTACATGTCCATATTAGGTGGTATGCATCTGGTTCCATCACAGGGACGGAGCAGTATGGACACGTAGCACCCAGTGGTAAATGCGACCAGTTCCACCTTGAGATCACAGCCGGTGTAAGGGCCACCCCGGCCCGAAGCCTCCTAAGCACAACTTCTTCCGCCCTAGTAAGGTGAAGGAGGAGGGAGCAGCCACACGGGGGGATAAGAGCGCGTGTGTCCTGCCGGAGAAAATTTTTACGGGCTCGGAGCGAGTTAAGGGGTTGAGGTGGGAGGGGAAAGGACGGAAGATCTGGATTAGGAGGGCAATGTGCCTGCTGGTCAGCAGCAATGTTGTGAGGGTTCGCTGCATGGCCTTGAATCCAGTTTACCTTGACGCAAGTAGCTGTTTTTCTATTCATAGTGTGTATTGTCTCGCAGATTTCCATCGCCTTGTCAACCTTCTTCAGTTCCTGAATAGCCGCTAAAGTATCAGTGAAGATATCTAGTTGTTTGATGGTAGGCAGCTTAGATGTCGCATCTTGCACAGCATCGTGGATGGCTTGAAGTTCCATTACTAGAGCGCTGGCTTCCGTAGATAAATAGCGCTGGTGGCCGCTGATCAAATTACGCGTAGTACTGAGTAATGATGTCCTCCTGCCGTCTGGGAGAATAGCCGCATCCGTATAGACTTTGCAGGTGTTAGCGCATGATGGATCGATGATATTGTGGTCGTCAATAATACCTGTTGTATCGCGGCGTTGTAACTTCGTTGGCTTATTAGTTGTGATGCTGATGAATTCCCAAGGAGGCATTGGATAGGGCTGACTGTCAATCGAGAGCCGCGTTGAAAATGAGCATGCAACGCAGCGACACCCGGAACAAGTTGCTTTTCTATTTCACGTGCTTTTTCACGTTGCAAAATTAGCTCTGCAATTGTGTTGAGCTAGGCATGTTCCTGTAAGGTTTGGTATCGGAGTGATGCGTAGTAGTGCTGGGATTGTGCGCATAGCATCGCGATTAATCGTCTCTAACTGTGCCAACTGTGCCAAAGTTAGCCGTTGAAATTGTGCCTGAGATAAAATTCGTGGCTGCAAGACAGCACGTACCAGCCGTCGAGCTACGTCAGTACGAGCTCCAGCTGCTTTTGCTGCAATGCGACGAATAAGGTGAAGTGTTATTGTCGAAGTCTGTCTGATTTTACGGAGCCAGTGTGCACCACTGCCGGAGTGGTGAATATCGAGACCCAGTATGCGGACCTCAGAAGCCTCAGGGTCGTTGAGAAGTTGCAATTGTTCTTTTTTCGGATGAAACCTATTTTTTACGAATACATTTTCGTAATGTTGCCTTTTTGACTTTTTTCAATAAATTGCTCAAGATGTAGCAATATTTTATATTTCGTCGCGATCCAGCTGTTTTCAGAGACGCCTTGTATTCTAATTTCACAGAAAACAAGATGGCACCACAAAATTAATCTAAAACCGCACGTGAAAGAAACCTCATTGAGCGTTTCTTGCAGTGCATGCAGACACTCTTGCACTAAGCACATTCTGGTGATTCCTAGGCGAGGCACAGAGAAGCTTCTAACGTCATGATGGGTTGGCCGACGCAGCGAAAACGCGGTTTTGTTCTGCCGACGATGACGGAATGCTGGCTTTCAAAACGTCGACTCGCAAAGGCAAGTGAACAGTGGCTTGCAAAATGAAATAAGTTTGGACGTCCCTAGGCCCCTGACGACCACGCGATCCGAGGCTACATCGAGACGGTAATCTTCCATCCAGATGGTCCGCCCGAGCCACCGCAGCCAGCTGCGATGTCGGGTCATTGTTGAGAGCAGGACCTCCCAGTCCTCTCACCTTGACATGGCGAGCTGTCCCTGTCGGGGAGGATCAGCAGGGCAGCCGAAAAGGATGTTGGAGTGTGTGGCGTGAGAGTCACCGCATAGAGAGGGTATAGGGGAGGTGCCACAATGTGGGATAGAAGCTGATGGTCTCGAAGAGAGCGGGTCTGGAGGCGTCTCCAGAGGACCTGTTGGGAGTGGGTAAGTGAGGTATGGGGAGGAGGGTAAGTCCGACGGTCCAAACCAGGTTTGTTCGTGAGCTCTGCAAAGCTCGGTGCCCACTCTCTCGAGAAACCCAAATAGAGGCTGTCATGGGCCCGGCAAATCAAACCTCGGGCCAATTTATCGGGCGCCTCGTTTTCGGGGTTCGCAGAGTAAGCCGGCACCCACCGGATCTCTACCCTGCGTGATAAATTCGGGGTGCGGATGATTAACAACTGCAGGCCAGGGGTGTGAGTCCTACCTCTGGCAAAGTTGGACACAGCCGTTTTTGAATCGCTAAAGATGCCTTGAGCATCCGAATGTCCAAGCGCTAGGGAGATGGTGGTCCCAATACTGCCTCCTCAGGTTTAGAGCCTGAGGGAAGACGGTGAGTTAGGGGATAGGGTAGGGTTTGGTTGGGTTGTAACCAACTGCTACAGCTTCATGCGATGTACATGCGGCATCTACCCAAACTGCATTCTGGGCTTGTCCGTAAAACTTGTGAAGGGCATTTGCGCGTGTTAACTACGCCACGATAGATGTGATGCTGGGGATGTACGTTTCGAGGAAGGTGTTTAACTACGAGTGGTGTAGGGATCTGTCGAATGATGGCTATAAGTGCTGACTGGTTAGCGTGTATGTTGATTCGAAGGAAGGCGAGGTAAGTTTTAAAGAGACACTAACTGCAAATATTAAGTAATCGTGGCATCTTAAAATACGGTCACAGAAACCTTGAAACGGTTGTTTCGTGCCAAGAAATAACTTTTATGAGAAAATTGCTTCTGGAGTGTCCACGTACATTTAGCGCCATTTCAAATCGCCCGCCTTTCCGAGCGAGGAGTAGTGACGTCATGGTCTCATAGTGACGTTGCCCCCCGGGGAGAAAGCGCCGCCCGCACACGGCTATACGGCTTTTTTGCGCAAAACGCAGACGAGGGGCCAGTAAAAGAGCCAAGGAGAGCCGACGGCAGCTCGCGCCGTATTGTAAACATGTTGTAAACATGATCATCATTGACGCTCGTCGCAATGGACCTTGTTGACGACGCTTACGACTCATTGGCTCGCGACGCTGGGCTTGATTTCAGCGATTTCAGCTCCGATGAGCGTGAAATGCTGCTGAGGGCTCGCACTGTTGTGGCATCGTTGCGTACTACGATGGCGGCCTCGACACCGGCACTTCCGAGCGCGAAAGCAGTGAGGACTCCAGTAATGCGACGATGGGCGACGAGGCTGGGACGGACGGCGAGACTTCGCGCACAGCAGTGGGCGGCAGTGCGATGTAGGTGGCGACAGGGCAACTGATCTCTAAGAGGACCACTTGCTTGACTTGGACGAGGCGAATGGCGGTTGGCTCGTGAGGGGCAGCAACGGTGAAGGTGTTATCGGCAGGGTGGGATCCGCGGCTGAAAAATCGCCTAGCCCCCGGCCAGCGGCTGTGACTTGCAGAGCTTGCATGAGTGGCTGCTCCATGGGTCCGTTAAAAGCTAGGCCTCCTCTTTGTCGGAAAACTACCCTTATTATGGACAGTTTTAGTTACTTAGGTTCCGCTCCGCTAACATTACCACGCACACAACTGACTACATGAACTGCGTTGATTTGGCTTCTTTGACAAGCGCGTCTTCCCGCGACGCACGCTCAGCATGGCTGTAAGAAGACAAAGCAACCAGAAGACGCACCATAACGCCCTGCTCAGATGGCTTCGTAGCGGTGTGTGGGCAGCGTTCTTCGTTCCGCTCCCGATATGAGCGTTGGGCTCACGCGCATTAGAGTTCTCGCTAGCGTTCCGCTGAGAGGCTGTGCGCGAATCGTTAGGACACGACGGTCTGAGCGGAGCGGACCATGAACCCTCTGCTAAAGCTGTCTAATGCCGGAACGGAGTGAAGCAAGTTGCACGGCCGCTACATAAAAAAAATTACTCCATCTCCCGCTAAAGGGAACCATCTGTGGATGCGACGCAGCGGGGAAATGGTTAGCTTGAGCGGGAGATGGTTTCTCGGCAGCGGCCCGAGCGCTCATCGCGGCGCTGCAAAGGAGAGAGAAGGCACGCGCGCTCCGTCATTTTCGTACCACGGAACTACCGTGGCGCCCCCAGCGGAGTATGCAGCTGTCACACCACCTGTCGTGCGCGCCGCTCCGGATTCCTAGAGGATAGAAAGGGTACAGTGTACTAGAAGGGGTAGTACACTGTAGAAAGGGGGGAGCGTAGGAGAGGAGAAAGAACGGGAGGGGACGCGCATGCACTGTGGGGGTGTGGCATGCGGGCGCCGCTCCATACAGTGGATGATTCCTAGAGGAGAGAAAGGGGGAGCATAGGAGAGGAGAGAGAGGGGGAGGGGACGCGCATGCGCTGTGAGGGTGTGGGACGCCGCGGGACGAAAGGAGGGGCGGACAAAGCCCCCGCCATAAGCTGCTTCGCATGTAAAGAAAATCACAGCATATCCACGGGGTGAATGATGATGAGTGGGCGAAGCTCCGGAGGGAATCATCGGATCTCCCGCTTAAGGGGACGCTAGCACAAACACGTTAGAAACGTGCAGTACTCTCTAGTAAGGGGGAGCGGCCACAGCGTCTTACGCAGCCATTTACACATGCCGGAACGTGCACCGCGTTTGCCGACGCCATCACTTGACTGCTGAGAGAGTATACCCCCGGATTCATAAACGCTCCTCGACTTGAAATTGACTTGCCACCGCTTTGGGCAGCGCGTTCGAAACGCGTTGAAGGTAAGGCGGAGAGGCCACAGCGTCTTACACCAGCTTCTTACACGGGCCGTAACGCGCTAGCACAAACGCGTTAGAAACGCGCTAGAAACGCGGCCTTTCGTTAATGTTGGGTATTTATTGCCATCGTGGTGCGTATGCCCATGTCCGCTTCGTGGCGTAGTCAGTTGCTTTCTTGCGTCCGTGGTGAACGGTCGTGCGTAGCATGAGCTCCGAAGGAGCGGCTTCAGCGGCCCGGCAGGGCCGCGGTATCAGGTCAACTGAAAAACCAGGCCAGGACTACCAAGTGATTTTGCCATCATTGCCAACAGGTGCGTCCGTTTTGCACACAGTTTTTTTGCACGGGGATGTCAAGGCAAGACCTTACAAGGTGGAACATTTTCGCGACGCTCTTATACGACTGTCGCTCATGCCGGTAGTGGTTGCCCTGGGTGCATATCAGATGAACCATCTGTGGGCGGTGACTTTCAAGGACGAAGAAGGGAAAAAGAAGATTCTTGCTGCAGACGCGTTTGATGTCAAGGACCACCGTTGTGTGGTCGTCGACCCGTGCGACCGTGGCGTCCGACTCAAGCTCTACTGGCTTCTTCACGGAGTACCCGACGAAGACGTTCGTACTGCTTTGTCACCTTTTGGAAAAGTGACTGAAATCACCAGGGACAAGTGGCGGGTTCAAGGATGCGTTGACAAAGGGTCAACCACCCGTTGCGTGATACTGAAGCTGAAGGCTGGCGTCACCACTGAAGACTTGCCCTACCAGCTGCGAGTAGCGGAAGATGTCGCGCTCGTGCACGTCCCAGGCAGAGCTCCTCTCTGCCTCCGATGCCGGGGCATCGGGCACATACGACGTGAGTGCCGCGTACCACGCTGCGGGCTTTGTCGTCGTTACGGCCACGACGAGAGTCAGTGCGTGCGAACCTACGCAACAGTGACAGGCCCGGCATTGAAAGAGGACGCGACTGATCGCCTGATGGACGTGGTAGACGCAGTGGAAGCCGCTGGTGAAGGGAGTGATGTCCAGCCCTCAGTGTTGACGCCTCTGAAGAAGGCAACACCTGCTGACGAGGCCAAGCCATCGGACGGCGGGAAAGACCCATGGGATGACACGGCAGAGCCAAATTCCTCGGTTGAGATCGAGGATAAAGACGCCAAGGAAACTTGCACCTTAGCAGAAGCGACGACCGGGGAAACGCAGGACACTTACGACACCGTGATGCCTGCGTCTTGCAGTGCGCCTGCTAAGAGGCTTCATGAGGAGACGGATGAGCAGGAAGAAAAGGATCAAGAGAAAGGGTGTAGTGACGAGCCTCCTCCGAAGGCTCCACCCGGACGCCGACCGGCGTTCAAGCCCAAGCCCGGCGTTCAAGCCAAACGCCGCACTACAACCTCGACGCCTCCGCGTTAGCGGAGGCGTTTCTAGGAGAGCAAGAGTGTTGTGGTCTGGGGACTAGGGTTTGTGGGTGGGATGTGCTTTGGCCGTCGTCATTGCTGTTTAAAGCCCCGAAAACCATGGTCCGCCTGGCTAGACCACCGTGTCAACGAAACAGGAGATGTGAGACGGACGATGTGTGGTAACTGCATGGTGTAGATTATCTTGTCTTTAAAATGGCAGCTAGCATTTCAAATGGTCTTTGTGTCGCGACGTTGAACGTGCGTGGACTAGGCGCGCGTAGAAGGCAATGTCAAGTTAATCGTATCCTTGTTGAAAATAATATTGATTTATTAGCCGTTCAAGAAACAAAAATTGGGAGTGATGAACAGACGGAGTGAATGGTTAACATTTTCCGCCCCAGATATAGCGTATGCGTGTGTCATGCGGTGGGTAGGTCTGGGGGCTGTCTTATTTTCTTGCGTACCAGCATTGCCGTGGTAGAAGCGGTCACGTCATCCGAGGATGGTAGATCGGTTCTCTGTGATTTTACTTTTTCAGAGATGCCGTGGAGGGCCATATGTGTGTACGCTCCTAACGTAGCACGGGAGCGGGAAGTCTTTTTTGGTCAAGTTCAGCAGCACATAAATTGTGAAAGGCATGTCATTTTACTGGGTGATTTTAACTGTGTTTGCTTTCCAGAAGATACATCTAAGTTGCCCAGCGTTTGCGATAAAAGTGCCTTGCTTTTAAGTTCGATTGTCAGGGAGCAAGACCTTGAAGATATTGGTTATGTGTTGTCAAGTGAAAATCATGCCCTGTATACGCACTACCAAGGTGAATGTCATAGCAGGTTAGACAGAATTTATGCTCCATTAACCTTTGTACCTTTATTCTCAAATTATCAAGTGATACAAGTTAGCTTTAGCGATCATTGCATGGTTATGTCAACGATAGGAAAGAAACAAAGGGCATCAAAATTCAACTGGGATTTATGGAAGCTAAATGATAAGCTTTTGCAAGATGAAGTTTTTAGAAAAACAGTTCAAGATAAGCTCGAAAATTTGCTCAGCACCACTACGTCAGCGTGTTTCACTGCAGAATGGGAACTCTTTAAGACAGAAGTTAAATTTACCGCAATTGAGAGAGCATGTGTAGTCCAGAATAAAGAAAAAGAACGTGAAAAGGAATTGCACCTCAGTTTAAAATACATGCTCTGCGCAGAAAGCTCTTCGCCTGGATTATTTACGAAAGAAATCAAACAAGTTAAATCTGAGCTTGAAGTTATGGATGAAGAGAAGTACAAGGGAGCGGTATTAAGGGCACGGGCAGAGCATTTATGGATGGGAGAGACGCCAACCAAGCGAGCAATGTGCGATGAGAAAAAACACGCGGCTTCCAAAGAAATAAGGGAAATAAGATATCAAGGGGAAGTCACTAATGATGTTGGAATGATAGAGCACGCATTTCATTCTTATTATGAAAGTCTGTTGGGGAAAAAGACCTGTGATATCGAACGTTTTAAGACTCAATTCTTGTCCTTAATTCCAACAGTATCAGATGAAGTCTGTGAAGTGCTCGAGAGACCAATAGGCCTTTCGGAAGTTGAAGATGTGATTGACGATCTCCGTCCCGGCAAGTCGCCAGGGCCTGATGGTCTCGGAGGGGCTTTCTATAAGAGCTTTAAAAGGGAAATAGCTGTAGCATTACACCGTGTGATTAGTGAGATGTACGAGAGGAAGGAAGCGCCTCCTTCTTTTCGGACATCGCACGTTATTTTAATTCCTAAAGCGAAAGACCCAGCGAAGCTTTTGGCGGTTGAATCCTATAGACCAATAAGCTTGACAAATACGGACTATAAAGTTTACACTAAAGTACGAGTGAGACGATTGCAAACTGTGATAAAAGAACTTGTGGGCCCCCATCAAACCTGCGGTATCAAAGGAAGATCAATATTTTCGAATATACATACAGCAAGGGCCATACTGGAATGTTGTGGCGAAAAGGAGGGCCGAGTGGCCATGATACAAATTGATCTTGAAAAGGCTTTTGATAGAGTCGTCCATGATATCATTTTCTTGCTTTTAGAACATGTTAAAGCCGGTTCAGTGATAACAGATGGAGTGAAAATGGTGTACAATGATTGCACTGCAAAATTAATAATTAATAGAAAATTAAGCGCCAGTATAAAAGTGCAGTCTTCAGTAAAACAGGGATGCTGCTTGTCGCCTCTTCTGTTTGCCTTGTATTTAGAGCCGCTTTGTTTGAAAATAATTAGAACCCAATCTATTCGTGGATTTATCTATTCAGGAATTGAGACTAGAGTTCTGGCTTATGCGGATGATGTGGCAATTTTTTGCAAAGATACAGAGAGTGTGGAGAAAACTATGAAAGAGGTAGTTTCTTTTTGTGCCGCAACTGGAAGTGCTGTCAGCTGGACTAAGTGCCTAGGCTTATGGCACGGCAGCTGGCCACAGACACCCGGCTATTTTTGCAACATAAATTGGAGCGTTATCCCTGCAAAATACCTTGGGGTGCCATTGCAACATTATCGTGACAGTGCAGAGTATTGGAGCGAAGAAATAAAAAGAGTTAAATACCAGACAGAAAAATGGGGTGGGCATAATTTCTCGATGTTTTCAAGAGCTAGTGTGTGCAATTTGTTTTTAGTTACAAAAGTGTATTATGTAGTACAAGTTTTATGCATGGCAAGAGTTTCGGTGCAGAAATTTCATAGAGTGTTTGCAGTATTTATATGGGGATCTACTTGGGAAAGAACTAGCCGATGTAACTTGTTTCATTCGTTGAAGAATGGGGGACTCGGGCTAACACATTTGTTTTTGAAACAGATCGTAAGTAGGTTCTTTTTCTTACGGGATCAAAGTGATATATTTCTGCGTACTGTTATTCAAGTGAGATTAAGTTCTTCCTTGCCTGAGTGGGTTGTTTCGTCAAGAAATGAACGAGCACCAACGCCATTCGGATTTCTGAAGGAAGTTGTTATGTCATTTTCATTACTGAAAGCTCATCTTTCGAATGAATTTTTGTCTTCTGTGACGCGAAAGAAACTCTATCGGGATCTTGTAGATGTTTTCTTACCGCTTCCTGTATATCGCACGATATACAACTTAGGACCTGAACGGAATGTTTTGAAACGTGTGAAAAATATGCCTGTTAGACCTTCAGCTAAAACATTCTTTTTTCAATTGCATTCTGGCACTCTCCCTGTGAAGCCATGGCTACAAAGTAAAGGCATATTTGTTCCATGGTCTGTTAACTGCATCATATGTAACAAATCGGAAACTATCGAGCACATCTTCCTGGATTGCCATGACTCCGTTTTCTTGTGGGACGTTCTCAAACGAACTCTGAAAAAAGAACTGCCGATAAGCCCTTTCGGTATTCGTTTCTTGCCATGCGCAGACGCAGAGGGAGTGCCGGCTGACATGATAATGCTTTGTGTATGAACAGTGTGTGGAAAACGCGCATGGATGTCAGGAATGCCCGCGTAGATGCAAGGTCGGCAAGGCAACACCTAGTTGAAAGTCTTACGTACACCCGGGATGCCCTAAGGCACATGATTGAACCACCAGAGTGGATTCAGGAGCTTGACGTTTTGGTGTCTGTGGTGGCCTCTTTGAAGGCCTTTCAAAGTAGCATAGTCTAGCCAAATTATGCGTTAATATTGTGTAGCGCCAAGTGACCTGCTTTGTATTTGTATGGGTGTATGTATTGTTGCAAAGAAGGGAATAAAAAAAAAAAAAGCTTCGTGGCGTAGTGGGCTAACGCCGCGCGCTCGGAAGCGAGGGGTCCCTGGTTCGATTCCGCGCTACGGACACAACTTCGGAATTTTTTTTCTCATTTTTCTCAGACTAGGTTACACACTACTACTACGACGAGGGACGAACGGGTGCCGCTTTAAGGAGCTTCGCCCCTAAAACGTTGTGAGGCGAGAAGGTGGTAAAGACTTCCGACGCTGCTCGGCGAGTGTCCCGTTCTGATCTCGTTGCAAACCTCCGAGCAGCCCCCAGAGGGAAAAAACGCGGGTGGCGCTCGAAGACGGCGGACGCTCTCCGCATCGGCTCCGTCAATAATCTCCGATTATTGCGGTGCTTCACGCCATTGTCTTAAAATTTTGGGCTCATCGTCACCGCCAAGTTCTCTGCTCCATCCGGATACCACCCGCGCCAAGGTGGGCCCATTTTTTCGGCAACTTCTGCGTGTTTGATCTCCACGACGGCTCTCCGCCGGGCTTGACGTTGCGTTAGGCCTAGTTCCGCATCGCCCGGGTTTTCCCGGCGTGATGGCGGACGCCACCACGGTTACGGGCTATGACCCGACCTCACTTCGGGTCGTGACGATGGAGACCACCTCCTCGGACCAAGCCATGCCCTCGGAGCACGAGTATTTAGCCGACATGGTGAAACTCTGGCAACGGAAGCAATCCCAGGCCGCGGCTCCGCCCAAGGGCCAAGGGTCGCGCGCCGCCACCCGGCCACAGGTAGCTGCCTCCGGCTCGTCCACGCGCCGCTCTCCAGACGGAACGCGCACCGCACCACCTTCCCCGCCGAGGCGTCAACCCAAGTGGCGACCCCGCCATACTCCTCGTCTCTCCCGTGACGACTACATCGTCGTGCTGAAGCCTCGCGCTCCTTTTGAGCTCAAGTCGGTCCTCCCGTCCGATCGTGCCGGCGACGCGATTCGTGCATACCTGGGAGAACACTCGTCCACCTCTTTCCACGTGTGGCCAGTGTGGGACCAAAACGTTCTCGTGTGCAGTGTCACCCTCGTTACCTATGGCGCAGCGCCTACTTGGGGACATCCAGTTGCCGGTGGGAGACCAGCAGCTCCCTTTTCGGGGCCATGCCAAGGCGTCCGGGGAAATCTGCCGGGGTGTCATCACCATCAACCCGGCTGAAACCCCACAGCGCATCAAATCAGAACTAGAATGGTCGCAAGGCGCTATCCTGGCGGTCCGCAAACTCGGTGACTCTACTGCAGCGGTGGTGACCTTCGAGGGCACGAAGCTCCCCCGCTTCATCTTCTACCACAGTGTCGTGGCCTGTCGCGCCCGTACAAAAAGACAATCCCGGCCTGTTCCCTCTGCGGCACCATTGGGCATCGACCCTCGGCCTGCCCGCGACCCACTCCCGGTCGCTGTACCCGCTGTGGCACTCAAGTCCAAGTGACTCCGGAAGGCCTAGCTGAACACGAATGTAACCCGACATGCCTTCTCTGCTCCGGCCCGCATGAAACCGGCGCTCGGGGATGTCCAGGGAAATATCGGAAACCTACACCACCATCGACCTCGAAGCCACCTGCACCCCCGTCACCGGGAACGCGAGCGGCTTCCCAACCCAAGCCTGGATCACGTCTCCAGACCCCGGCGAACCCACCGCCGACCACCTCAGTGCACTACCCGCCGCTTGTCGTGGCGCCACCTCAGGTGAGCAGCTGGGCAGGGATTACTGCTCCTCAGCCTCTCCCTCCCTCCCCCCCTCCTTTTCCAGAGCTCTCCGCTCTACGAAAGCAGAACGCTCTTCTTCAGCGGCAAATCGCAGCTCTCACTAAGCAGGTGGCAACTTTCCAACTGCAACAACAGAAACCGGCAGGACCCCCCACTGCCGCTCCAGTTGTTAAACCCGTCGACCATCAGCCTAGCCCTCGCGCTACGCCCACTCCGCGTACTCCCCCCGCTCCCCCGGCTTCGTCCACGGCGCCGGCTGCTCAATCAGTTACGGGGGCACCTCAGAGCCCTCTTTCTATAGACCACACCCTGCCGCTCGAAGACCGTATTACTCGTCTAGAAAATGTAGTCCTCTACCAAATTTCCACCATTAATGTACAATACATTGTAGCTGAGGTGGTTCAGGCCTGGGCTCTCACCCAGTTCCGCACCAGATCATCTCGCTCGCGCTCGGCCTCCACGAGCAGCAGCTCTGCCCCGCGTCGACGCAAAGTTGCCGGTTCCTCTTCCCCGGCCCTCAACCCGGCTTCCATCCCCCTTCCTGCTCCGCAAGGCATGGAGGATGACCCATAAAATTTTGGATTTTCATCATGGCGACTCCTTCATCTACACATTCGTCATCATCCCAATTCGAAATCATCCAGTGGAACTCCAGGGGCTTCGGGAACAGGCGAAAGCGCTCGCATCTTCTCCTCTTCCTTCAATCTCGGGGCTCTCTCCCTTCCGTTCTTGCCCTCCAAGAAGCCGGTCCAAACCCTACCCTTTCAGGCTACTGCTCCTATATAGGCGGCACCACCACCAGTCTCCTTGTTCACAAATCATATACGGCTGTTCAGGTCGATCTAGACCTTGACCTTCCCTATGATTACTGCATGATCTCCGTTCTTCCCCAGAAACGCGGGGCCCAGTCAATCCATATTCTCAACGTGTACTGTCCCCCGCACCTTCAACGGGTCAATTTCGCGGAACTCTTCTATCGGGCTCTCCAAACGGCGGCTCGGCAACCCCTTGTGGTGGTTGGAGACTTCAATGCTCCTAGCCCACACTGGGGGTACCACTATGAAAAGGCTCGGGGCCGCAAGCTTAAGGAGCTTATCTCTACTCTCGGTTTCACGCTGCTCACCGACCCAGCGCATCCCACACGCCTGGGAAATTCAGTGACACGCGATACCTGCCCGGACCTCTCGCTCACACGAAACATTAGACATGTTACGTGGGAGAACCTCGAGGACACTCTTGACAGTGATCATTTCCTGCTTCGGATTGCCTTCCCGACGCAGAAAATGCGCCAAATCCGGGGCGCAGCCCGCATCACGGACTGGTCAGCTTTTCGCACCACGCCTTTCCCCCTGCTCCCATCCCCGCAGGACTACCAGGCATGGGCATCATACGCCCTCCACACCCATCAATCATGCACCCGATGTATTTGTACCTCCACCTCAGCCCCCGCAGTAGATCCCCACCTCCTCCACCTTTGGGAGGCACGCCACAGCCTTACCCGCCGATGGCGACGATACAAGCTAAATCGTAAGCTTCGCTCCCGCATACAGGCGCTTACCGCGGAAGCAGCTGACTACTCTGCACAGCTTGCGGACACAAATTGGGTCGATACATGCATGAAGGCAGCAGGTCAGATGAGCTCCAAGAGTACGTGGCGACTCTTTAGGAGCCTTCTGGATCCTTCCACTACCCGCGGGGAAACACAACGCCAACTTCGTCGCGCCTACTATGCCTACCAGGGCCCAACGAGCCAACTCGCGAACGACCTCTGCGACCGCTATCTGTGTCGTACCGTCGACCCCAAGGGCCCGGAGTACGTCTACTCCGGGCTCCCCAACCCCGAACTCGACGCCCCCTTCACGCTTCCCGATCTTCGGGCGGCGCTGGCCAAAATGAAGCGAGGTACTGCCCAGGCCGGGATGGTATTACGGTCACTCTCCTGGCCAACCTTCCCGACTCAGCATACCTCTCGCTCTTACATTTAATCAACACAGTATGGGAGGGAGAACCCCTCCCCGCGGAATGGAGCACTTCGGTGGTCAAATTCATTCCCAAACCCGGTAAGCCCGTCAGCATTGAAGCATTGCGCCCCATCTCGCTCACCTCCTGTGCGGGCAAACTCATGGAGACCATGGTCCGCGACCGTCTATCCGCATATCTGGAAAGGAAAGGCGTCTTTGCTGACTCGATGTTTGGGTTTCGCTCACATCTGTCGGCACAGGACGTCCTTCTCCAACTCCAGCACGACATCATTGTACCTAATACTATGCGCCACAATGACAAAGCCGTTCTGGCCCTCGATCTCCGAGGCGCTTTCGACAATGTCAAACACAATAGTATCCTTACCAACCTTAGCACCACGAATTGCGGATCTAGAGCTTTCAGGTACATCTGTGCATTCCTCTCACATCGCACCGCCTTCATCCGCATCGACTCTGCAGAACACGGTCCGTACCCACTAGGCACCCGGGGTACACCACAGGGAGCGGTCCTCTCACCGCTCCTCTTCAATCTAGCCATGCTCCAACTTCCTTCGCTCCTCGCCCAGGTAGAGGACACACACCACGCTCTATACGCAGATGACATTACCATCTGGACCAACTCGGGCTCCCCCGCACAAATTGAAGACCGCATGCAGCGCGCGGCACTTATTGTAGACACCTATGCCTCATCATGTGGCCTGGAATGTACCCCTACCAAATCATCTCTTCTCTCAATCTCACCTCTACCGCCACCTCAGATATATCTCCCGTCTGGCCCGATACAGGTCGTCTCAGAAATTCGCATATTAGGCCTCCACATCTCCTCTACTCTCAACCCTGGTTCTACCATTGCCCGTCTTCGACGCACTAGCGAGCAGGTTAGCCGTATGATTCGGCGGGTCTCCACCAAACGTGGCGGCCTCCGCGGCTGGCACACCCTCCGCTTGGCTCAAGCGTTTGTGACCAGCAGAGTCCTTTACGCCACTCCCTACCTTCGCTTGCGTCGCCACCACGAGAACCAGCTGGACGCACTGCTCCGCTCGGTTCACAAGCGAGCACTAGACCTTCCCATTGCTACCTCCAATCGCCGCTTTGCGGCCTTGGGAGTACACAACTCGTATGACGAGTTGCGGGAGGCCCATCTCGTCAACCAAGTCAATCGCCTGTCTCAGACGACTCCTGGGCGCCGCCTCCTGGATAGGCTCTCACTGAACCCGATCTCTACCCCACTTCCCCCTGCTTCCGTCCCGGAGCTATGGCGGCACAAACTTTGGGTTGAACCTCTTCCTCGCAACATGGATCCCACTCAACACACAGGCAGACGCCTAGCCCGAGCACACTCTCTTCACACTCGGTACTCCAATTCTCCTGGCGTCTTCTATGTAGATGTCTCGGGACCAACTCCCTCCGGACACTTTACGGCCGCAGTGATCTCCGAGGGCCACCACATTGATGGCCTCTCTTTCCGCTCACCGGACACAACACAGGCCGAAGAGGTGGCCATCGCCTTGGCCGCCTCCCACCCGACCTCAAGGGTCATTATCACGGACTCGCGCTACGCCTGTTCCCGATACCTCCGGGGTACCATAGCTCCTCTGGCCGCCCACCTTCTTCGGGCGGCCTCATGGCGCTTTGAGCCTCACTCCATCCGCATCGTCTGGTCTCCTGGCCACGCGGGTCTCCCCGGTAACGAAGCGGCGCATGCCGCTGCCTGCGTCTCTCCCTCCCGGGCCGTTACCACCTCCGACTCTGCGTCTACCCCAGCCACCTCAGCTCTTACGCAGTACCGCGCAATTCTAGAGCATTATCGCAGCTCACGCAGCCTTTACCCAGACCCTGCACGGGGCCTCTCTAAAGCGGATGAAAGACTTCTGAGACGCTTGCAGACTAACACCTTCTTGTGTCCTGCGGCCGCCCAGCATTTCATGCCGGGTATACACGGCTACTGTGCGCATTGTGGGGTCCTGGCCGACACCTATCACATGATGGCAGTATGCCCCTCTATACCTCTTCCTTTTTCATCCCCCTTCCCCCTACCCACAAGAGAGGCTTGGGAGGAGTTCCTGCTTGGCTGCTCTACCCTGGACGCTCAACGCTCCCTGGTGGCCCGCGCCCGAGCGGCGATCATTTCCAGTGGACTTCCGGAATAGGGAGACCACCCAAGTGCTTCTGTAGAGCAACTCTCTGTAATTTTCTGATTAAATGTTTCTCCACCACCACCACCACCCCCAGAGGCTCCGGCAACAGTCACCAACGCCGCGCGCGTTTTGTGCGAACGCGGGCTAAACGCCGACGGCGTCGACAACAGTTCTGTGTGTTGCCGGTGCTGCTGCATGTACAAGTTTGTACAGCTGATAAAACTACTATCCTTACTCCGTATACCTCTCTACAAATTTGCTATCGCAATTGATGCTTCGCCTTTCAGGTGAAACTGCGACAACTTTTTTCTCCGATAACGTGTATCAAGCCGAACTCGCAGTGCTTGCTAAATTTACTCCCACGTAATTCTTGGCCTCGATTTCCTACAACAGTGCGGTGCCACTGTTGACTGCGGTACCGGCGAGCTTTTCCTCTCTCCTCTTGCGGACCAACCTGCTACATGTTCACGCACTCTCGCCGTCATTGAAGATGCTGTCTTACCGGCACGTTCCTTATCCAGAGTACGAGTTGCTGCTTGCGGTGTCGACGCCGATACATTTGATGCAATTGTTGAGCCTGTGCCTTCAATGGTTGTGAAGAAAAGCGTGCTCGTACCTCGATGCGTCCTCTCTGTGGCCTGCGGAACAACTACTCTAGGGCACGGCCGCTGGATAAAAAAACAGGTGCGGCCTGCTGCGTCGCGTGGCCGTCAATGGGCGAGCGCGTCTCGGCAAAGTTGACAGTTGCGGCCGCTGTTTTTGGTGAGGGCGCCACTGCTACAGTACACATGGCAGACGCCGGTTCGTGATACCAACGCCTCCTAATTAGGTGGCGTTCGTGCTACAGTGTGGTTGCCGCAGGATTTATCCGTGTTGGTGTGCTCTTTCGTGCGCATTCTCGTGTGTTTTTTTTTTGTGTGTGTGTGATCATGTGTGTGAGCAGCTTGCCTTAGGTTTTGTGCTTGACTACGGTTGTTTGGAGTGCGCGTGTGTGGCAGACGGTTTTTTCTAGCGGTGTAATGCCGCGAAGCTGTTGTGTGCCGCTGTGCAACTGGAACGCGAGAAGAGACGCTACTGTGAAGTACGACGAATTCCCCTGCGATCTACAGCGTCGGAAAGCCTGGATGAAGAATATTTCTCGCCAAGGGCCGTCAGGGAAAGGAAGCAAGTGGGAGCCAAGCGACAGCTCGCTGGTATATTCGCCTGCACCTTTGTTCAGCGCGTCATGAAGGCAGACGACGTCAGAAAAAGCAGCAAGTTGTGCCACCTTTTGACGTCAGCCTTGCTTCCACATCTCACTCACTGTGGACAATTCATATGTGAATGAAATGACCACGCTCAAACTGAGGAGCTTTTCAAAGTATTCTTTAAGACGTTGCTGAGGCCTCTTATAGCGAATTGGGCTGGGAATGCAAATGCAACTGTAGAGCGAGTTTTGACGCTGTCGCATAAACCTCTGTCAAGGAAGGTGTTCCGCCTGTGAATAAGCTCTTCGTTATGTACAATAATGTTGCAGTAAATGTGTTAAGGTGTTCGTCGAATCATTTCGCACTTCTGTCGCCTACCCATACAGTTATAAATTTTCCACACGCTCATGTACATTCATGTGTGGTTTCGAATTCGTGACTTAATAACGTCAGGCACGTAGCTAACACTTTTTTCTTGGGGGAAGGAGGTTGCACGAGAGGGTTAACAAGGTGAGTTTCATGCCAAGCGCGAGGGCGAGTGGAGCTGTTGGGAGAGACATGCCCATCAGAAACACGGGCAAGATCGAAGATGAGCACAGCGTTAAAAAAAAAAAAAAACGCACCCTCCTCAGTGCCTGCATCACTCACTGCTTCGTCGTAATAAAACACTAAATCCACTCCCGATTATTCGTAATAGAGCACTTATTTTTATTTCAGGTGAGTTGAGCGGGCAACTTTCATGGAGAGCATTGCGACCCACTCTACAAAAGATTGGCACTCCTAGGGCACACTTTTCACATATGTGAAGCACTTCTAATAACGACTTCAATATTCAACCTGTAATGTGCAACTATAAGACGCGTTATTTACGGCCTCATTAGAGTCACTGTCGCGCGCGGCTGTGGAAGCGCTTCTCCGTGAACGGCTGTACCCGAGCAGTGGCGCCAGAGCGGGCGCGTGGAGAACTAGGCCCGAGACGCCGTTTCGGCGCGACGCAACGGGCCGCACCTGTTTTTTATCCAGCGGCCGTGCTATGGGTGTCAAATTTAGCCTCCCAGTCTGTTGTGCTACCCAGCGGTATCCGACTTGCTTTTTTTCAAGTGGATACCAGTCTCAGCATAGGCGCTTTAACTGATGACACGTCCCATGAATCCCGAGAGCACGGGGCTGAAGACTCGTTGCCGTTTCTAAAAATGATCAACAAGTCATTGTCGTCAGAGAAGCGTCAAGCACTGGTCAGCATCCTTAGCAAGCATGCGTCATTGTTTGATTTCGCCCATAACGCTAACAAAGTTCGCGTTCCAACTACGCGGGCTCGCCACAGGATCGACACGGGGCCCACGCATCTCATAAGGCAGAAGCCTTACCGCGTGTCCGCTTCAGAGTGCGAGATCATCGCTCAACAGGTCGACGACATGCTAACCGAGGGTGTCATCCAAGATTCCTCTAGCCCTTGGGCTGCGCCGGTCATCCTCGTGAAAAAGAAAGATGGGTCCTAGAGGTTTTGTGTCGACTATACCGGCGTCTCAATTCTGTGACGAAAAAGGATGTGTATCCACTTCCCCGGATCGATGACGTTATCGACTGCCTTCATTCAGCATCCTACTTTTTATCTGTGGACCTCAGATCGGGATACTGGCAGATACCCATGCATTCAACTGACAAAGAAAACCGCTTTTGTGACCCCAGACGTCTTGTTTTGAATTCAACGTCATGCCGTTTGGTTTGTGCAACGCGCCTGCAACATTTGTAAGGTTTATGGACACGGTACTGCGCGGTCTGAAATGGGAGATTTGTTTATGTTACCTTGACGACGTCGTCATTTTTCGCCGCGGAGCACAACCATCGACTGGCCGTTGTTCTGACGTGCTTTGAACAAGCTGCCCTTACCCTCAAGGATAACCCTTTCACCTGGACAGCAGATTGCGTTTCATCGTTTCGTCAACTGAAGTTCCTGCTCTCTTCCGGACCCATACTTCGCCATTTTGACCCCCTCTGCCTCAACAGAATTGCACACCGACGCGAGTGGAATTGGCGCCGTCCTCGTCCAGCGTTTTGGTGACGCCGAGCATGCCATTGCCTACGCCAGCCGTTCGTTGAGCAAGGCCGAACAGAATTACACCGTCACTGAGCAAGAGTGCCTCGCTGTCGTCTTTGCAGTCCAGAAGTTCTGGCCATATCTCTACGGGCGCCGCTTTAGGGTCGTTACTGATCACCATTCACTATGTTGGTTGGTTGTTCTCCGCGACCCGTCTGGCCGCCTTGCTCGATGGGCGCTACGTTTGCAGGAATTTGACTTTGCAGTCCGTTTCAAGAGTGGCCGGCATCATGCGGACGCCGACTGTCTTTCGAGGCTCCCTCTACCAACAAGTGAATGTGACGCCGACAGTTTCGATGAGTTTCTGGCCGCCATCGACGGGATTCTTTTTCCCGATCTGGCCACCTTCCGGGAGGAGCAGCGTAACGACCGCAGCCTGGATGGCCTCTTCGCCTCAACTGCTCAGCCAACAATGGCTTCGTCATCCAAGATGGCCTGCTCTACAAGAAGAATTACGCGGCTGAGGGTGCCCGCCTCCTCTTAGTGGTCCCTAAGAATTTGAGAAACCACGTACTCCGTGCTATGCACGTCGACTCCACCACTGGGCACCTGGGTTTCACCAGAACATACCACCGCATTCAGGGCCGATTCTATTGGACTGGTATGCGACGGGATATAGAAAAGTATGTGGCCAGTTGTAACAAGTGCCAGCAATTCAAGCGCCCTAATACTGCGCCGGTCGGACTCGTTCACCCTGTGGCGCCACCATCATCTTCTTTCGAAATGGTTGGAGTGGATCTTCTCGGCCCATTTCCGCGCTCACCCAACGACAACCGTTGGATTATAGTCTGCGTCGACCACCTGACGCGTTATGCTGAAACCGCAGCGATGCCAACGGCCACGGCTCTTGATGTTTCGAGCTTCCTCCTGTCCTCCGTTATACTGCGTCATGGACACCCTCGTGTTATTGTGAGCGATCGCGGTCGCCAGTTCGTGGCCGACGTAGTCGAAGAGCTGGTGCGTCTCTGTGCTTGCCAGTTTCACCACGCGACCCCGTATCACCCGCAGACAATGGTCTCATCGAGCGCACTAACAGAACTTTGACCAACATGCTTTCGATGTACGTGGATTCCAGGCACAAAAATTGGGATGACATCTTGCCTTTTATCGCATACGCCTACAACACCGCAAAGCATGAAAGAAACTACAGGCTACAGCCTGTCTATTTTCTTTATGTTAGACCACCCCACAACTTCCTTGACACCATTCTACCTTTTACTCCTCATGCGGACTCTTCTATTGGCCAGACTCTCTGCCGCGCTGAGGAAGCACACCGCATAGCTCAGCTCCGTACGTTGGCATCCCAGGACCACTCCAAGATCCGCTACGATTCACGACATAAGAATGTGTCATACGACACAGGGGACATTGTATGGCTTTGGACACCACTTCGCAAGCGCGGCCTGTGCCAGAAGTTTCTGGCTCGTTACACCGGGCCTTCCGTCATCATCGATCGCCTCAGTGATGTAACGTACTTGATTGCTCGCCTCGTGTCCAATGGCTACCGGTCTAAGAAGACGCAGCTTGTTCACGTCGCTCGCCTGAAACGCTGTCATCCACGTGACTCCGAGTGGACGTAACAGTTACTCGCCCAGCGGGCTTTGTCTGCGAAGGGAGGAGTGTTACGCTATACGGCAAGGACGGAAGAAGTGCGCTTGGTTTTGGAGCGGCTCGGTGTCGTCGCGGCAACCCTTTTCCCCTTTTCATCGATTCATCTTTGAATAAACGCACCCCATCGTAACAATATTATGATCATGTATCATTAGTTCTTGTCAACGCTGTTCCTCTTGGTGTAACGCAGTGATAAAGACAGCGAAACACCACCGACCTATCAGAATGGGCTAACGTCGTACGAGAACCCTTCGCCGCCGCAAGCATTCTCCGCTGGGGAGGGAATACATGGTGGGGAGGGGAATGACATGTCGATGTAAGAATAGCTCTAACGAAAAGCCATAATAAAGTACAAATCACATACAGATTCAGAGGCGCTTTGAAAGGAAAAATGACGCAATATTTACAAGACACGGTGAATAATTTCTAAAATAATAAAGTCGCAGTTTCGCCCGAAAGGCGAAGCATCGATTGCGATTACGAATAGAGATAGTAGACAGCTCTACGAAGTAAGAATATTAGCTTTATCAGCCATATAAACTAGCAAAACCCTCGCCCTAACTAAATAACAGCACAGTGTCAAGGGTGCACAGGTAACGCATCTCGCTCAATGATCGCGGGAACTTGCTGTCAAAACGCTGGAGTAATGAAGCGCGGCGCGAGCGATTTGTCCTTCCTGTGTCTCTCGCTTCGACGCGAACGTCGAAAGCGCGCATACGAAGCTACCGACACTCCACTTTGTCCACATCGCAGATCGCTTTGACGATTAGGCCTGCGCGCACTTTCACCCTGTCGCAGATCGGTTTCAAGATACGGCGGAGTAGAACGCCCTCCCTCGCGCGCGCGAGATTGAGCCGCGATCGGCGGCTGACCTTCGCAAGTCGCACATACAGCGCGCGGCGACGATGTTATCATGTTTATACCGAACATGAGAAATGCGCTTGGAGTGTCCCTATAATTGCTATCGCAGTAAAATAAAGTAACCCACATTAAACAGTCTGATAAGAATGCACAACAGCGCTGCTTTGTCGGAGCTGTAAATACAAAACGACAGTGTGAGGCTTGTCTAAATACGCAAACTTAGGGGTGCGATCTTGTACGCCTTCCAAAATAGAACGGAGGCGGCCCGCAATGTTCGCGAGAAACGAAAGGAAGCAAACAGCCAATGAGCGAAGTGGAAGCCTGCGTCACGCTTTTGAAGTCTGCTTGGGGGACCGTATAATATATTCAGAAGCGTTTCTGACATGTTGAGAAATATTTGACTATTATGACTGAGTAGCAAAATGTGTTGGGTTGCTTTTCAAAGATTCAATTTGGAATGCGGAACGACTGACACAAATTATTGCGGTTAGTGTCTTGAAATGGCGCTAGGTGGCGTCGCAGTTTTGCGCAACGTGTCGAGCGCAACGTGTCGAGTGAAGCCGACGGGAGCGGACGTGTCGAGTCGAGGTGCCATTTCAGCGCAGCAGGAGCAGCGTGCCAAAGAGATAAGTTTTGTTATTTTATATTTCACTTTTGGTTTTTTTAGGAGAGTTAGCTTAGCCAAGCATCTTTATAAATTATTTAAGGCTTTCTCACTTTCTTGGTCTTCTCGCTTAGATAAAAGTAGGTAAAAAAAAATTTTCCCCCCCACTACGCCTTGTAGTACGAGATGATGGTTGGTACTAGGGGGAACCCACGCGTGCGTTGTTCTGAGTGCGAGCGTTCCTACGCGCTGGAAGAAACGCGGTTTAAGTCAGCACCGCGAAGCGAATGGTGCAGATTTTATCTGTAGGATGTGTGTGCTAGGGTCGCGGCTAGACCGCCTAGAGCAAGACAAAGATAGGTTAGCTAAGCGGGTTGGAAAGCTAGAAAAGGAACTTGAAATCGAGCAGAAGCGGAGGAAGGAGGCAGAAGAAAAGCTAGCTAACGCAGAAGAAATCCAGCTGAGCGCCACCATTCTGCAAGCAATGATGAACGCATCGAGGCGAGCACCGCGAACGGAGCTGGCTCGATGCGAGTGCAGAGACAGCCGAACCCGCCACGCCGGAAAGCAGTGGCGGAAACGTCAGTGATAATCACAAAGGGGATACCACGCGCGGCCGGGGAAGAAAACAAAGCCAAGGGCAAGGATAAGAAAGGAGGGGAGGGCATTGTGACTTCGGGGGCAGCTTTCGGCGGTGAGGGGGAAGGAAAGCGTTCGAGTTGTCTTTGTTGGGGATTCCACATGCGTAAGTAGAACCGGCGATAGCAGAGAGGGTAGGGGCAGACGAACGAGTCCAGGTTAGCGCGCTTCCCGGAAAGCCGATTAGAGAGGTGATAGCGAAGGCCAAGGAACGCATGTGGGACACAATGGAGGAGAGACACCTAGTGGTGATAATGGGCGGAGTGATTACGTACTGAACGGACGAGGAGCAGGAATCACAAAGCAAATAGCCAAAGGGGCACCGACCTGCGGAATGTTTCAAAAGAAGACAAATCGCGGTGTGCACGGTGCCAGAGGTTGAAAGGCAGGGTTATAAAATTGAAAGGGCAGTTCTTGCAGTAAACAGGGAAATTTGGACTCTAGCTAAAGCAATGAATTTACGGTCATTGACATCAACCGAGAAGTGCACCGAGCAGGCCGCGAAGGCGCTTTTGTGCGTGACGGGATACATTTTAGTGAAAGTGTAGCAACACGGTCGGAAGTCGATTCGCGGCACGAGCTGTAGCTTTTTAGGCGGGCCCCAGGCAATCAGGAAGCAGGATTGAGTATTGAACATAGCGAAACACCAGTAAAGGGCAGAATTAGGCGACCAGGAGTCAGGAAAAGACGCAGAAAGGTAAGTAAGAAGGTAAAATTTGCTACATTAACATGCAGGGTGGTCGTAAGCAGGAAAAATGGCTGGAAATTCAAACGCAACGAATGATGAAGCGATTAGCGTGTACGCCTTGACCGAAACGCATCTACGAGATTTGGAGCAGCCGCCGTTATTGACAACTTTGTATGGGAAGGGTGCAACAGAATGACCGGGTCAAGGAAAGGCGGAGGCGTAGGCGTACTAATTAGGCGAGGTCTGAAGTGGCGAAGGGTAAACGAGAATGTAAAGAGCATTTATGGATTAGGGTACATGGCAAGGTAAAAAGACGTGGCTGGAGTAGCTTACCTATGGAAGGTAGTGTAGCAGGGAAAAAAAATAAGGAATTGGGTCGATTGCATTAGAAGCGTATTAATGGTTCAGTAACTCGGGCAGGTGATATTAGTGGGAGATATGAACGCGCACATGGACGATTTAGACGGATACTGTACAACGGCTCTCTAGTGCTGGATTGTGGGATGAACAGAACCTTATAGTAGTTAACAGGGAAAATAAGTGTCATGGACAGGTAACGTGGTAATGCGGAACAGGCAGTCATGTATCGATAGCCTTAGTCTCAGAATGGTCTACGAACAACTGGAACAAATGAAATAGACGAAATGGAAAAAATAGCCTGGGAAGGATCATAGAGTTTAGCATTAAAGTTTGGGAGA